>NW_019154096.1:45230426-45350035 GCF_002288905.1 Enhydra lutris kenyoni
TGAGCTGAAGGCAGCGGCTTAATCCACTGAGCCACCCAGGCGCCCCAAGAAGTTGTATTCTATTAAGCATCAGTAAGCTGGAAAGAGAGCTGAGAATAAACCCTGAGGTAGCTCTATAACTGAATATTGGCCTGGTAATATTTTATTTATAATTATAAAATATAAATGAATTACATATTATAGACCTTATGGTTATTATTTTGTGAAAAGTGTGTTAATGGATAGATTCTGTGCTATAGGAAGATTGCACTGTTAGATGCACCTGTGGATTCCTAAGGGCTTAGTGTTATCTTTTTCTCCCCCCATCACCTTTTTAACCCAAACTCATCACCTCACCCATCTCCCTTCTGCTAACCGTCAGTTTGTTCTCTATAGTTAAGAGTATTTCTTGGTTTGCCTCGCTCTCCTTTTTCCCTTTGCTCATTTGTTTTGCTTCTAAAATTCCACATATGAGTGAAATCAAATGATGTTTGTCTTTCTCTGACTTATTTCACTTAGGATAATGCTCTTGAGCTCTATCCACATGGTTGAAAATGGCAAGATTTCACACTTTTTGTGGCTGAATAATATTCCAATGTGTACTTATGCCACATCTTCTTTTTTTTTTTTTAAGATTTTATTTATTTATTAGACCGAGATCACAAGTAGACAGAGAGGCAGGCAGAGAGAGAGAGGAGGAAGCAGGCTTCCCGCCGGGCAGAGAGCCTGACACGGGGCTCGATCCCAGGACCCTGGGATCATGACCCGAGCTGAAGGCAGCGGCTTTAACCCACCGAGCCACCCAGACACCCCATGCCACATCTTCTTTATCCATTCACCAGTCAGTGGGCATTTGAGCTCTTTCCATAATTTGGCTGTAGTAGATAATGCTGCTGTAAACATAAGGGTGTATGTATCCCTTTGAATTAGTATTTTTGTCTTCTTTGGGTAAAAACCTAGTAGTGTGATTGATGGGTGGAGTAGCTCTATTCTGAACTTTTTGAGGAGCCTCCATACTGTTTTCCAGAGTGGCTATAGCAATTTACATTCCCACCAACAGTATAAGAGCGTTCCCCTTTCTCCACATCCTCTCCAACACCTATTGTTTCTTGTGTTTTTGTTGGCCATTCTGACAGGTACAAAGGGATACCTCATTGTAGTTTTGCTTTGCATTTTGTTCATAAGTGATGTTGAGCATCTTTTCATATGTCCATTGGCCATCTGTATGTCCTCTTTGGAAAAATGTCTGTTCATGTCTTCTGCCCATTTTTAATTGGATTATTCATTTTTGGGTGTTGAGTTTTATAAGTTCTTTATAGATTGGGGTACTCACCCTTTATCAGATATGTCATTTGCAGATATCTTCTCCTATTCCATAGGTTACCTTTTAGTTTTATTGATTGTTTCCTTTGCTGTGCAGAAGCTTTTAATGTTATTGAAGTTGCAGTAGTTTACTTTTGCTTTTGTTTCCCTTGCCTCCTGAGACGTGTTTATTAGAAGTTGCTGCCGAGGCCAGAGGTTCCTGCCTGTGTTTTCAAGGATCTTTCATCCATTTTGAATTTATTTTTGTGTGTGGTGTAAGAAATTGGTCCAGTTTCATTCTTCTGCATGTGGCTGTCCAAATTCCCCAACACCATTTGTTGAAGAGACTGTCTTTTTTCCGTTGGATACTCTTTCCTGCTTTGTCGCAAGTTAGTTAACCATACATTTGTGGGTTTATTTCTCAGTTCTTGATTCTGTTCCATTGGTCTATGTGTCTGTTTTCATGCCAGCACCATACTGTCTTGATCACTACAGGTTTGTGATACAACTTGAAGTCTGAAATTTTGATGCCTCCAGGTTTGCTTTGCTTTTTCAAGATTGCTTTAGGTATTCAAGGTCTTTGGTATTTCCATACAAATTTTAGGATTGTTCTAGCTCTTTAGGAAAAAAAATGCTGTTGATATTTTGGTAGGGATTGCATTAAATATGTAGGTTGCTTTGGGTAGTATAGATACTTTAACAACATTTGTTGTTCCAGTCCATGTGCATAGAATATCTTTTTGTTTCTTTGTGTCACCTTCAATTTCTTTCATTGGTGTTTTATAATTTTCAGAGTACAGGCTTTCACCTCTTTGGTTAGGTTTATGCCTAGATAGCTTATTATTTTTGGTGCAATTCTAAATGGAATTGATTCCTGAATTTCTCTTTCTGCTGCTTCATTAGTGATATATGGAAATGCAACAGATTGCTGTACATTGATTTTGTGTCCTGCGACTTTACTGAATTCGTTTTTCAGTTCTAGCAGTTTTTTGGTGGAGTCTTTCAGGTTTTTTATGTTTACTACCATGTCATGTGCAAAGAGTGAAAGTGTTACATCTTTGCTGATTTGGATGTCTTTTATTTCTTTGTGTTGTCTGACTGCTGTGGCTAGGGCTTCCATTACTATGTTAAATAACAGTGGTGAGAATGGACATTCCTGTCTTGTTCCTGACCATAGAGGAAAAGCTCTCCATTTTTCCCCATGTAGGATGATATTAGCTGTGGGTTTTTCACCTGTCACCTTTTATTATATTAGCATTATCTTTTTTAATCCTGGTACACCCAAAGTATAGTCACGGTGCATAGAAAGAAATGAGCTCTAAAGAGTTTCTCTTTTTACCTGAACTGTTAAAGTTGCATCAAAAGAAAAGAAAACCTTCAAAGAATCAACATATGAAATTTCACATGCATGTTAACTATCGAAAATAATATTTGTGGAGCTCATAAAAATAGTGTTACCTAAACACAAAGGTAAAAGAGCCATTAACATGAGTGGAGCATGTACAGTGTACAAGGGGCCATGCCAGTTACTTGATACCCATTATCTCAGAGACACCTCATAGTAACCCCATAAGGAAGATACTATTTAAATCCCTGTTTCCAAACTTTATCAATTTATAGGCATGATACAACTATTTTCATTTTATATTTAGAACAATTTGGTCCTAAAAAAAGGTAAGTAAGTCAGTGTTACATATTTTATCTGTATATCATATATCTATCATCAAATTAAAATCTCTGTTTAAGTGTTTATGATTTCTGCAATAAAATAGTTTAAATATAGCTAGTGGGAATTATACTGCAATGTTAACTTCTCTGTTTTTAGGGTTTGGACAGAGGATCCAAAGGCCAAATTTCCACTTTTAGCAGTTTTATTTCAACTGTTAACCAGAAGAAAGAAGCCGCTGAAAACAGAAGTTCACCTACACATCTTGTTTTCCCTAACATCAAGAATGGTAAAATAATAATGACTATTGAAAGTACACATAGTCTTTATATTTTGGCTGAAAAAATATTATCAAACTATTAAAAAGTGGTTTTTTTGGTAGGTGAAATTAATTAATACAATATGAAAAAGAAATAAGCTGTATAAATATTTACACAAAGGAGCAAAATTGTTATTTTTAGGTGACTGTTACCTAGGGTAAGGTATGAATGACATACAAAGCTTGTGAATAATAGAATTTGGTTAGGCAGCCAGACACCATACAAATATATGAAAATTCAGTAGATTTCCTTTATTTGAAGAATAATCAATTAGCAGACTTGATGGAAAATAATGAAATACTTAGAAATAAACCTAAAAGAAAGTGAGCTAAACCTGTATGAAAAACTTTATCAAAAGACTAAAAGGTCATGGGATGAAAAAACATGAAGGTGTCAGGTATACCCAGTTTACTCTCTATATTTAATACATTTTTCAGCAGTTTTGTGTGGGGAGCGGGTAGGATATTAAGACAATGATGGCCTATGTGATCTATAAGAATCAGTGTCCAAGAAGATGCAAGCAAATGTAATGAGGAAGCCCTTTCCTCTGTAGTACATACATTATAAAGCTATTATATTTGCAGTGCTGCCACAAAGACAGCCAAATAGATCAGTAAAAAATGTAGTATATAAGTGGTATTCAGTTATTCAAAAATGGAATTAGGATGACTAGTTAACCTATTAAAAATAATAACTTGGGATTTTTTTAAACTACAGAAGTACTAGAAGAAAACACAAGAGGTTGTTTATATATATAAAAAAAATCTCTTGGCATGATAATGCCAAAAGCCATAAAACAAAAAATTGACAAGTTTGAGTATATAAGAAAATTTAAAACTTCCATGGGAACTTTTTAAAATCGTAAAGTATAAACATCTACAAATGTCATAGTCTGTGGAAAACATATCCTTGATCATAAAGACTATTAATAAAACAATAAAATCATCATCCCAATGAAGAAAAGGCAAGGGATCTGAACAGACTCATCAAAAGAGGAAATGTGAGCAATAACTACACATGTGAAAGGTTGCCCGATCTCACTTGTATTTAAAGAAGTACAAGTTACAATAAGAAGTTAACATTTTCCTCTGCAGTTGCAGAGAATGAAAGGATTTATATCTGTGATGTTGTCTAAGGAATGTGAAAATTGGCACTTTTATGAATGAGTGGCTTGGAGTACTACGCCTCTATTAAGAAAAATGTGGTATGTGTATAAAGTGTCTAGAAGTGCCCACAGTACACTGTAAAATGAAAAACACAAGTTACATATAATAGGTAGACTATGACTCCAGGTTTTTAAGAGTAGGGAAACATTTTATACTTCTTCGAGCATATAAAGAGGTATGGAAGGATGCCCACCAGTCAGTTTAATGGTTTCCTCAGGAAAGTAGAACTGGCTGTATATTATAAATATGCTTTATTTCTTTATACAACTCTGTATTGTTTTGTCACAGGAAATATCCATTACTTGCATAATTTTAAGTTCTCTTGGCCTATAACAAAAAAAATCTGTGAAGGTTTAAATGTCCCTATACCCAAAAAACACAAAATAAACCTAGAAATGTTTAAGGACATAGTTTTTGGTAAATTGCTTGTGTCCATAGCTGTGTGTGGCATAAATTATTCTCACACAGATTTTCAGTTGACACTCCATGCTTGTGCTAGACCCATATTCTGCACTTTTGCAAGTCAGTATTTACCTTATTTCATTTATCAACCTTTGCTTTTGAGGACTTCTTTCTTCTTTTATTTATGCACTTATGGTGCACGCACGCGCGCACACGGGCACACGCGCGCGCGCGCACACACACACACACACACACACACACACACACATTCTTTCACCTCAGGCTCACTCCAAGGAGCCACTAGTCAGTCCCCCAACCCACAACAAAACAAAGCAAAGCTGTAATTACGGTACCATTAAAGAAATAAAGAAAATGAGCCTATTTGATGGGGAGAGGAGTTGAGAGAAATGATACATATTTTAGACTTGTTAACTAGATAACAACTATAAATTATATTTGTGTATTATTTGTGTATACGTTACTTTATTTGAGCCTTGCAACAATCACATAAAATAGAATAGATACTAGAATTCCTGTTATATTCGTTTTCTATTTATGTATAACAAATTACCACAAACCTAATGGTTTAAAAGCAACACCCATTTATTAGCTGATGGCTCTTTAAGTCAGAGGCCTTGGTGAGTGTGGCTGGGTTTTCTGCTCAGGGTCTCACAGGGTGTTGGCTGGGCTGGACTCTGGGCAGAATCCCCGCGGACTATCAGCGGGGGGGCTGCTCTCAGCCCCTAAACAGACCCTTTACACAGTCTGCCACCTCCACCCACAGACCTCTCGGAGTGCTGTAGCTTCCTGTTTGAAGGCCAGCAGCAGGAGCCCTGGTGTTGAATTCCCTTCATGTTTCCAGTCTCTCTGACTTTGTCTTTTGCAGCCAGTGGGAGAAAATTCTGTGCTTCTAAAGGTCTCATGTCATTAGGTTTTGCCTACCTGGATAATCTCCCTATTTTAACATCAACCAGTTATTTATATCTACACAGTCCCTTTTGTCACATAATATAATGTAATCCTGACAGAACACCAGAAAGCTGAGACTCATGGGGGCCATCTTAGTTTCTTTTTATCACACCATGTTATAAGTATGGAAACAGGCTGAGAGAGGGTAAATGACTTGGCTGGGGTCACTGTTAAGTGTTAGAACCAAAATCCAGTCCACATTTTGTGACAACAAAACTCTTGTTCCTCTATCTGACAGATAGAGGAAATTCCTGATTGACTTGTTTCTCTTTCCTGATTAATCATACCACATTAATCATACAACTCTAATTACATCATCTTCATACTCCCTAATGCTTCCAAAATTAAATAAAAAATTTTTACCTTGACACTCAAGGACATTCAAAATATGACAGCTTTTCAATGTTAGCTCCCACTTTTCTCCTACATATAACTACATTTTAGCTATTATTTTGGATGCCTCATACCTTACCTCAGAGATTTTTCCAGCTTGTTCCCACTGCCTGGAATGCACTCTTCCCTCTTTTCTACCTGACACATCCTATCTATCCTTCAGAGCTACTTCTTTATTAAACCTTTGCTGATTCTCTCCAACCAGATATAGTTCTTCCCTTCTTTGACTTTCCAATTAGGTTTTCTTTTGTTATTACCTTTTATCAAGTCACCCAGTCTTATGTATTATCATTTGAATACTATAATCTCAGACGGTATGTTCCATGAAGGAATAAAACCTTTGTAATCCCCTCAGGCTCTAGGCAGTTCCCTTGTCCAGTAGTGATTTTTAGAAGTATAGTTGACCAGTTAGTTGACTCTTGAATGACATAGGTTTGAACTGCGTAGGTCTACTTATATGCAGATTTTTTTCAATAAATACTGTACAATACAGTGAATGTATTTTCCTTGTGATTTTCTTAATATTTTATTTTCTCTAGCTTATTATTTTAAGACTTTGTTACATATAATGTACAAAATATGTGTTAACCAGCAGTTTATGTTATCAGGAAGGCTTCTAGTCAATAGTAGGCTATTAGTAATTAAGTTTTGGGGGAGTCAAAAGTTATATATGGATTTTCAACTGCATGAGGGGTTGGTGCCCCTGACCCCCCACATTGTTAAAGGGTCAACTCTATTGCATAGAGTCAAACAAGAGAGAACCCAGGACAGAGGAAATAGCTCTCAGAGTCAATGTGCCAAAGAAGTGACAGCAGTCACAACAGCAGCTTCACACAGTGCTTACTTTGTGCCACTCATGGTTCTGAGTGTGGTACATATAGGAATTCATTTAGTCCTTACAACCACTGAAGGTTGGAATCCTTTTCCTATTTCAAAGGTAAGGAAACTTAAGCCACAGAGAGTTTTAAGTGGCTTGCCCCGAGTGAACTTAACCTAGCTAATGAAATGGCAGACATAGAAAAAGGAAGAGAGCCAAGGGTAGTTTTGGATAATACCTTCATTAAAAGAAGAGTTGGTGAAAGAAAAGAAAGTGAGTCCTGAAGGAGGGAGATGAACAACGTTGGGCTGTAACTTAGAAATCCAGGAAAAAGCAGGGCACCTGGGTGTCTCAGTCAGTTAAGCATCCAACTCTTGGTTTTCGGCTCAGGTCATGATCTCATGGGTTGTGAGATCAAGCCCCACGTGGAGCCCTGTGTCAGGCTCCAGGTTCAGTGGGGAGTCTACTTGAGATTTTCTCCCTCTGTCTATCCCCCAACTTGCACGCATGCATTCTCTCTCTTTCTCTAAAATAAATAAATCTTTAAAAAAAAGGGGGGGGGGAGAGAGACAAATCAAGGGAAAAGAAAATTTAAAGAAGATGATATAGTGTCATTGCTAAGTGAGAACAAGAAGAGTAAGCACTGAGACAACAAAGCAAAGGATTTGTTGTTTAATGTGTTTATTGATGACTTTTAAGAGAACGGTTTCACTAGGATGGTATGAGGAGAATTCAAACTGTAGGAGGTTAAGAGGCAGATTGATAGCAAGGCTATAGGGGCAATGTAGACTGCCCAGATTGAACTGAAGCTTAGCTTGTACTGAAAGAAAAGCAGGGTCTTGCAGAGCAGTGTGGTCAAGGAAAGGATCTCATACAGAGGGAGAGACTAAAGCTGCAGTAGGAAAATAGAATAATAAAATGAACTAGTAGAATAGAGAAGTGGTATGAGGATAGGACCAAAGAAAAATGCAAAGCGTAGGGGTTGGGATGTCAGCACCAGCAAGGTTATAAGAGCTCTCATTACTCACACTACAGAATTGAGGGAAGAGAGGAAGTAGGAAGAGGAAATGGAAGTAGAAAACTCAGTTCTTCTCGCCTTGAATTCACTAATCTCCTTGGAGGGTGTATCAGTTTCTTCCTGCTGCTGTAACATAGAACACAAACTTGATAGCTTAAAACAACAGAATTTTTTCTCTCATGGTTCTGGAGGCTAGAGATCTGAAATCCAGGCATTGGTAGAATTGGTTCCTTTTGAAGGTTCTCAGAATCTGTTCCATGCCTCTGTCCTAGCCTCTGGTAATTACCAGCAATCCTTGCTGTCCCTTGGCTTGTAGATGTGTCTCTCCAATCTCTGCCTCTCCCTTCACGTGGCATTTTCTCCTGTATGTCTTTCTGTGTCCAAGTTTCCCTTTTTTTGTAAGGATACCAGTCATTGAATTAGGACCTACCCTAATTCAGTATGTCTTCGTCTTAATTTGTTTGCATTTACAAATTGCCAAATAAGGTCACATTCACAGGTCATAAGAGTTAGGACTTCAAAATATCTTCAAACATATCTATTTCACAGACACAGTTCAGCCCACGACAGTGTTAAGAATCTTAAGAACTTTGAGATGACTCCTATGGAGAATGATAGTCAAAAAGAAAGTCATGAATAGTTCTAACCTTTTCTGTTTGGACTGTTTGTTCAGATTCAATAGCTTTTGCTTCCATGCTGATTCCTTTATTCCATTTTGTCTATACTGAAATCCTGATGTCTGAACCAACTTCTTTGCTCACAACTTACCTGCCTCCTGTTAGGTAGATGTGTTGACTCTGAATGAGTCCCCACCACTTGTCTGTTTCCCTCTCATCTGTGCCAGTCTTATGGAATCTAGACTTAGCCCCAACCTGAACTTGGAGTATTTGTATACACCACTCTAGAGGAATAGCTCTCTTAGCAGACTTCTTTTCCTTTATTGGAACTCCTAGTGTTGACTTCTCCTAGCTGTTCTGTCTGGATGTCCCCTGGATTCAGGTGCGACTTGGAGTTCCTATCTCAGGGCTGCTGCGTAAAGAATTCCTTTACTGAATGGGAAGTTAAACTAAGTCTTTCCAGTGTAAGCATGTTTATAATTCCTTGATCTTTCAGGAAGCCTCTTTTACTTGCCAGTAAGATTGTTTCCTCAGGGTGCCTGGGTGGCTCAGTGGGTTAAGCCGCTGCCTTCAGCTCAGGTCATGATCCCAGGGTCCTGGGATCGAGTCCCGCATCGGGCTCTCTGCTCAGCTGGGAGCCTGCTTCCCTTCCTCTCTCTCTGCCTGCCTCTCTGCCTACTTGTGATCTCTGTCTGTCAAATAAATAAATAAAATCTTAAAAAAAAAAAGATTGTTTCCTCAAAGATGCATCATTCTTGGCAGTTATTACAGTTTCCTCCCTCTTCTCTGGTAGCAGGACCTATGCTGGGTATTCTCTAACAGCTTGTCTTCCCATCTGATCTTCAAGTGGTATTAGAGAAGCTGCAAAAGCCCAGCGTGGGTTTACCTAACAGCTGAGGGATGCCTTTCCTCCCTGTAGATCACATGACTAGGTCTGCCTGTCAAGTTGGCTGTCCTTTTGGAGATCAGAGAAGTGTAGGAGTTTTACCTACTACAACAGCTGTTAGGGATGATACATCTTCAGAGAAACAATATAAATGGTAAGTAATGATGGAGGGGGGATTAGCACTACGTTCTCTCTTACTCTTTTGTATCTTCTTTCTAAAGTGATTATGCCCCCGTCAGACTTCTTTAAAACATCTTTAAACAGCACAAAACAGCTTTAAAAGAAATGAAGCAGTTTCTCCCCATCTCTTGTATAATGTCTTTGCACTCTTGGTAATTCAGAAAAGAGTAGACAGGAACTCTACTCGAGGTTTATCTCGAGGGCACTGTTTCTCTCCCAGCTCAGTGCCTTTCATGAGTTTACTCTAGAAGAGCCCTGATAGGATATAGTGAGCCCTGCAGTTTTCTGCCTAATTCTGGAGAAATACGTTCCATGATCTTTGCCACTCTGAAATAGCTCATGGAAAAACAAAGTGGTCTTTAGCTCAAGTGGGTGATTGGATCGGTGTGTGGTAGTGTCCTATGATTTCTACACAGGTGAAGTACCAAAGAGTTTTCACAGTTCCTCCAAGAGCAACTTTAGAGGCAGACAGAGAAACAAGCTGTTAGAAGAAACCCAGCGCAGAACTTGCCATCTGGGGAGAGAAAAAGACTTGAAATAGCTGCTTTAGGAATCTTACCCTAGAAGAAGTATCTCCAAAGCCTCAAATGACCCCATCTCCAGGTTTCTGTAGAGAATGAACTGATTTTAGACTAAATCTCCAAAATCCTTCTCTGAGTCAGAGTGAGTACCTTGGACTTGACTTTCCTAACTGTGCCAGCAGGAGAAGAATATCTACCGAGAACTTAGAGTACCCTGCTGCATTTATTTGTTCACTTAACTGTCTCTTTACTAGTCTGGAGTAAATTCTTAAGCTTCTGTTTTAAAGAGGGCAAGCGCTTTTCTTTTTATTTTTTTATATTGAAGTTAATTTTTTGAATAGGTAACATTTGTGTGTCTCAAAGAATCAAAACTATAAAAATAGTATGTTTCAGATGGCTCCTTTTTATTTCTTCCCTGCTGTCTCACTATATTCTTTCTTGTGTTTCTTTATCCAGAGGAAAGCAAAAATAAATGTACATACATTCTCATTTCCTATCTCTTCTTAAAGAGAAGGTAACTGCATATACATTGTCCAGCACCTTGTTTTTAGTGTACCCTGGATATTTTTCTATATGAGTACATAAAGAGCTCCCTTATTCTTTTTTATAATTATACTCCACTCATAGGATGTATTATAAATTATTTAATAAAGATCCTATTAAAAGAAATGAATTGTGTCCATTCTTTTACTAACCAATGCCACAGTGAATGAATCTGTACATACGTCTTTTTGTGTTTCTGAGATATTCCTGGAAGTGGGATTGTTGGGTCTGAGAATAAATGCACCTACATTCTTCTTGAATTTTTAATTCATTTGTGTATCTCCAGGATCCAGCCTCTATGCTACATAGAGTCTTTACTCAGGAAATAGTTTGCTGAATGAGGAAATGTATGGGAGATAGTTTTTCTGGATTTCTGGTCAGCTTTCTCTCCTGGAATGTCAGACCCAACTCTGTAATAAATTCTTCAGTATAAGGCATCTGTTCCACTAGAGGTAACCTTCTGGATAAAGGACTTTTGAATATTTTTATAACTAGACCCATAAAAGAACATTTCACCTGTGTTTTTGTTGCAGTTTTACAAACATAAGCATCACTGGACTTAGTAAAAAGTACATCTCCCAAAACTAATGAATATATTACAATATATTTAGCTCTGGTGGCTAAAGTCCTGTGAGTCAGAGTTTTTTCCCCCTCTTTCTTCCTTTCTCTCTCCCACCTTCTATTTTATTTTTTGCCAAATGTTCAGAAAAGTCGCCCTATAGACAATGATGTAAACACCACCTGTTATGACTAATCCACTCTGGTCTCCTTGTTCCAGTTGCTGCCACTACCGATGTAGTGAGGCATCCTTCAGTTTGTAGCTCATTTATTTCCTGCCTGGCACCCACACACTGTAAATTATGGTATTAAATAAGAACTGAACATTTGAGTTAATTAACACCAGTAAGTGTCATTGCGACCTTAGACATTACACTTAGCCCTCATGAGCCTTCATTTGCTCATTTATAGAATAAGGAATTGGGGCATTATGTGTTGTAAAATATCCTCTACTCCAAAGTTTTATGATTTAAAGTGTTTATTTTCAAACCTCTTGATTTTGTTTGATCCTTGTTGAGTTTTGTTTTGACATTTCATAATTTACCAGGTCCTACTTCCATGTAAATTTAGGATTCAGTTTTGCTACTTGTTTTTATACATGGTAGAAGGTTTGGCATTTTTCGATAGTGGAAAAAACATGGGTGTTGTAACTTATCCGGATGGGTTTGAATCCTGGCTCCATAACTTACGATCCTGGAAAAGTTATTTAACCTCTCTGTGCTCATTTTTTCCATCTGTAAAATAGCATAATAAAGAAGCTGCCTCATGGGGTTGTAAGGATAAATGAAAAAAGCATTTAAAAACATTCAGTTCCATGCCTTATGAAATTCAGTAAAAGTGAGTGATAATATTATAGGCAGCTAAGTTGTAGGGAAGGGATTGTGATGAGCAAGAGTTTCTATTACTCTTATTTCATGGGTAACTGCACAAATCTTTAAAAATTTGACACATCACATATAAGGAATGTAATCAACAATAATATATGGTTTTAGTAATAATAAATGGAAAGCACAAGAAGTTGGTGCTAAAATTAAGAAAAAGAACATTATAAGCTCCTGTGAACCCACCCAGTTGCATTGCCCTTTCTGTCCAGAGGTAACTCCTATTCCTTTGATTTTTAAAAACTAATAGCTTTGTTGTCTTTATACGTTCCTATAAACAATATACCACTTAAATTATATGTGTAATTATACACACTCACACACACACACACACACTGCCTAGTTTTGAAAAACAGAATGGCAAGCACAAACCTTGGATGTGTAAGGGACAGTGCCACAATTAGGTAAAAATATGATGGTCTGAACAGAGTCTCTGAATCAGATCTGCCTTCAGCTTTCACAAGAATGTATGAGTTCTTTCTGGGGAAGTCAGTGAGCCAAGGTCATGAGTGAGTCCTGGGAAACAAAGGACAACTATTGGCATATCTGACAGAGTTGTGATTTGTTGGACTATGTATGCATTAGATGTCTGGCAGAAATACGACTTCTCCAGCTGTCAGGAGTAGCCCAGGTTAAAGCAGCGAGGTAAACTAAGCACCCTCAGCTGATTCAGATAGCACAGCAAGAAATGGAGAACATTCATCACCCCACTAGCTAGACAAGCCAAAGTATGGGGAGAACAGTCTGTGCTGGGCTCACCTGTTCCTTCTATCTTCAGTTAAAAAAGAAGAGTAGAAAGGTAGTCAGGATCTTGGTGATGGCAGGCATCAAAATTACTCACTCTTAGGCCACTCTGTTCTCGTGTGTGCAGAGTATTGCCCTCACCTCCCTGTCCTTTGTATAAGGTATCTGTCTCTCTGGAAGCTTGTAGAACCCTTTCTTTGTCTTGGACCTTCTGAAACTGTACAGAGCTGTGCTTGGTGTGGGTCTAGTTTCAACCCTTTTGCTACATGTTTCATAGGCCCTTTTCATCTAGCATTCATGTCCTTGAATTTCAAGAAATTTCCTAGAAACTTTTTATTGATGGTTTCCTCCCATCTGTTTCTTTTATCCTTTCTTTCTGAATCTCTTATTATTCAAAAGCCAGACCTTCTGAATGTCTAGTTTTCTTATTTTTTTTTCGCTTTTGTTTTCCATTTCTTTATCCTTTTGCTATATATTTTTGGGCTTTTCCTCAAAACCCTTCTACTGAATATTTTGTTTCTGCTAATATGGTTTTAATGAACAAGAATTGTTTTTTCCCTTCTCTGAAATCTCTTTATTGATAGAACCCTCTTATTTCCTGGCTGTACTATCTTTTATTTTTATGTATGTATGCATGTATTTTAGTCTTGAGTGTTTTGGGGGGTATTGTTGTTGTTGTTTTATGCTTATCATGCCGTGAATTCATAGGGAATGGGTTCCAGCAGCTCAGGCTCCTTTCCACTGGTTCTTACAAAATGTGCTTTGCTGAGTGGGACAGGCTGGCGCTTCAGTTGGACCCAAGTACCTTTCTCTTCGGCATCCTTCTCTCTCTGATCATTTTCCTTCATGAGCTTCAAGAAGCTATCTCGGCTCTTTGAGTGCTTAATATGCTCAATATATACATTAATTCTCTTGGCAAGAATCTTGCCTTTAACCTGGTTCTTTACAACAATGCCAACAGCAAGCTGGGTAACACTGTAGACTCTTCCGGTTTTGCCATCATAACATCTGTGGGGCATTCCTTTTTGAACAGTGCCCATTTCCTTGATGGCGACAGTATTATCTTTCTTGTAGATTGGCATTTATGTGGCCAAAGGAACAACTGCATGTTTTCTAAAAGGCCTAGAGAACATACAGTGGGTGCCTTTCCGCTTCCCCTATGAGTTAATGATTTTGGCAAATTACTGGAAGATGGTATTTTCAGTGAAATGCTAGTGATAGGTTTTTACATTTTTCCCCCCTTCCCTGCATGATTTCTGACTCTTCCAGGCAGCTCTTGTTTATTTGCTTTGGTTTCTACAAAATTGGAATCCCTTGAAGGCTTGTTCATTCATATGCTGGTGATTGATGCTGGCTTGAGGCTTAGACTTTAAATAGGTTCTAGCTGGAACACCCGCTCCTGGCCTTTTCATGGACTGCTTGGCTTCCTCACAGCATGATGACTGGATTCCAAGGCCGAGCACCCCAAAAAGAGACACCCAAGCAAAAGTTGTATTGCCTTTTATGACCTAGTCCTATAATATCACTCTGTCACAATTTTTCATTAGTGGGGATCCACTAGGGCTGTCCCATATTCCAAGGGAGAATAGTTAGACTCCATCTTTTCATGGAGGAATATAAAAGAATTTATGGGCTTACTTTAAAACAACCGCATCATGTGAATGTAAAATTCTGAAAGAGAATCCAGATCTTTTGACTCTTATTTTAGAACTTTCTCTTCTATCCTGTCGTAGGACAGGAAGTCATAACTAAAATCAGGTGTTTCGATGACATATGCATGGCGAGCTTCCATGCTGCTTCAGTTTCTTGATCAGACGTCCCCATAGAGTTCACTCTTGGAATTTTTTTTTTTAATTTTTGTTTGGTTTTTAAGTCCTATCCATTTTGTTCTTAAATAGTTGTAGAAATGGAAGTTAGAAATTATTTAAACTAGTGATTTTCAAGCCTGTTTTTATTTTTTATTTTCATAGCAAAATACTTTTTTGAATAGTAAATTTTCTCTTAGAGTGTCATTATATTAAGCAAGAAAACTGAGCTGCTCTGAGTAAACCCGTCCACCAGCGCCAGTCCCATGAGGCGGCCCTTGAAGTTCTTTGGAACTTTGGGAACAACTAAGGTTACCTCTTTTATTTTATAATGTCAAAATTGAGGTTTAAGGAGTTTCAGTGACATGTCTAAAGTTATGAATGTTAGTAACTGAGCCAACAACAGGAACCAACAATAAGACTAAGCCCCTTATTTCCAAGGCTGGTGCTTTTTGTTGTTGTTGTTACCTATCTGTTATTTACTTAATTACAAATTATTCATGATGAAGCTTAGAGTAGAGCATTTGGCAACAGTGTATCACCAGCAGCAAACCTTTTAAAACAGTAATTCCTTCCCAGCAGTAGAGGGACAAGAAATAGGCCCAGGGTCCTCCCACTGAACACCCAGCCTCCACAGAGACTCCTGTTTACCTTTGATGCTGTCGCTGCCATCTGTGCTAGATGGTCAGGAACAACCTTCAGTGTCCTAATCATGCGGCCTATTTAAAATGTCAGTCTTAATTTTGGTGGCTACAGTTGTGGAAAACCACATATTACTAGTTTCCAACCAGAGTCAGCTTATGATAGCTTCTTGAAAACAATGAGTAAGCTGGCAAATTTGGCTGATAATCTCACACCATTCTACAGAGTTGTATTATGATCTTCACAGTTTTTTTCAATGTACTTCCAGCCCCCACCAGAACCCTTATTCTTCTTGCACTAGTTTCAAGTGCAAGTTTTACTTAATGTTTCTAAGCAACCAACTAAAATTAGCAGCACTATATTAAAAGCAAGGGAAAATGATTACTGCTCATCAGTTTAGCACAGTGTTCCCAAGTACTGGCTGAATGAAACCAAAATGACAGGTTTTCACTGATAAATATATTTTGGCTTTTTTCAGTGTATTTACGGTATTCTATATTGCAGAAAAACCTGCATGTGATAGAACAAAGAATTGACTATTCTATTTATAATATCCGTTTGAGATTTAATTAATCTCTCATCACCACATTTATTGATTTTCTCTTTTGAATTAGATTTTAATAACCATCTGTGAGAACAGACTGAAAGTCTGTCTCTGGAAACAATGCCTTGATATTTAGGGACATGAGAGCAGCTGTGAGCTGTTGTTCTTCCTTTCCTAATAGCTGAATGTCACATCCTGTAGTTTGGCTTTCATTCACTAATGTAAGCAAAAGATCTGCCTTTCTTTCTGACTCAAGTTCCATTTACATAGTATGTTAACATTCTGTGTTACTTTTCAGTCCAAGTTACCTTGTGATCTAAAAATAAATCCTTTCTGGGCCTCTGGTTCTAATCTCACCCTATAATCTTCTTGGCCTTAGCATTACTATTTCTCTTCCCACTCTCAGGCTTTGCCAAAATCCAGTTCTCCTACTAACTAAAATTCACTCTTCTTCCACCTCAACATGGTATTAATAAAAATGAGTGGGTATAAAAATGTGTATATATGCTCTGTGAGTGAATAAGTTAATTTATATTTGAATGAGTCTGTGTGTATCTAATAGTGGGTGTTTATAGCCAGGTTGGGAAGGGTGTGTGGGAAGGGATAGGAAAGGGTAAGCCTGGTGAAGAGGAAGAGAGACTGTAGAGGAGCCTCAAGACAATAGTAACAAGACTAGTGTTGGAGAGAGGAGACTATCATCTGTTTCTTTGCTGCTGAGATGCCCATTTCTTTAAAGATTTCCAAACATAATAAGAAATCATATGTAGAGACATCTAATTTTATTTGCTAATGAATGGAACCTCTGTCCAATAGGTAACTAAAGTAAAAATGACGAGAAATGGGATATTTCCATATTTAATTAAAGGGTGTAAAAATCAGTTATAGCAGTGAATTAAAGAAATTTAATGTTTTATACTTTCAGCACCATTGTTCTCTCCTAATACTAAACAATGTTTCTCAGTGTGACCCTCAGACTGGCAGCATCAACATCATCTGGTAACATGTTAGATATACACGTTAGATTGTTGGGACCCACAACAGACCTACTGAATCACAAACTTTGGGGATAGGCCTAGTAATCTGTGTTTTAACAAGCTCTACAGGTGCTTCTGATATACAGTAAAGTTCAAAAATCATTGTTAATTTATGTTATTTTTTTATAATTGTTAATTATAAGAAATTGGCATCTCTGTAGTATCTTCTAATATGAAAGATAATTTACTGTAAAATATACCCTAACACTAATGCAATTTATCTTAGTTTATTGAAGTTAGTGATAGATCCAAGGATAGCAAGGGAACCCTGCTACTCCCTCTCCCACTCCCCCTGCTTGTGTTCCGTCTCTCGCTGTGTCTCTCTCTGTCAAATAAATTAATAAAATCTTTGAAAATTTTTTTAAAAAATGAGCTGGAATATAGTACAATAGAAATTACCCAGTTTGAGCAATAGACAGAAAATAGACTCAAAAGAAAACTTGAATTATCTCAGAGACCTGTGGGACTGTAACAAAAGAGGTTACCTTGTCATTGTATCTTGGAAAGACAGGAGAAAGAGGGTAGGCTGAAAAAGTACTCAGAAATGACTGAAAGCTTCCTGTATTTAGCAAGAGACATAAACCTACAGGTTCAAGAAACTGAGAAAACCACATACAGGATAAACCCAGAGAAATATATGTCAAGACATATGATAATTAAACCTCTGAAAACCAGCCAGAGAAATACAACACCTTACCTTATAGAATAAGATAATCATAAACCGAGAACAGTGAAGAGATACAAAAGGTACAATTTCTATACTTCACTCCAACTGATAAAATGATAACACCAGTAGACTATGATAAGTTATGTGTATATAATATAATATTTAGAGCGACCTTTCAGAAACACCACAGATGAATCAAAATGGAATTCTAAAAAATGTTCAAGTAACTCACAAGAAGATAGGAAAAATTAAAAGAACAGAAAACAAAAAATAAAATGACAAACTTAAGCCCTAATGGATCAATAATTACATTAAATGTAAATGGTCTGAAATATATCAATTAAAAAAGATTGGCAGGGTAGATTAAAAATATGACCTAACTATATACTATCTACAAGAAACTCAACTCAAATGTAACAGTATAGGTCGATTGAAAGTAAAACAATGGGAAAAGATATATAGTAGTGGCTATTAATAATATCAGATAAAGTAGACTTAAAGAAATTACTGGAGGGTGCCTGGGTGGCTCAGTGGGTTAAGCCTCTGCCTTCGGCTCAGGTCATGATCTCAGGGTCCTGGGATTGAGTCCCACATCAGGCTCTCTGCTCAGCGGGGAGTCTGCTTCCTTCTCCCTCTGCCTGCCTCTCTGCCTACTTGTGATCTCTCTCTCTCTCTGTCAAAATAAATAAATAAAATCTTAAAAAAAAAAAAGAAATTACTGGAGAGAGAAAGAGGGACATTATATAGTGAAAAAATTGGAGTTGCAAGGGAATAATTAGAAATATTTTGTAAAATTTTAGAAATAAAACAGAAGGAGCACAAAAGCAAACATACATACCAAATAATGACTCAAGAGAACTAGAAGATGAAAAGAAGGAAATGTTTAACATTTTAAAAGAAATGAAAAAAGAGCTAAAAAATTGAAAGAAATTAAAATTGAAATAGGCAGGGTCTAACATCTGGGTAACTGGAGCAAAGAAGGACTTGGTAAGAGTCTATTCCTCAACTGGTTAATGGTTTCAGAGGTCTTTATCTTATAATAACTCATTAAGCCATATATTCCTTTTATAAGATTTTTCTGTATTTTGTTTTATAGTTAAAAGATTATGAAATGCAACAAAAAGGCAAACAGTGAACTGGCAAATATTTGCAAAAAAGGAAAAAATAGAAAAATGTCATGAAAATTGATTTTTAAAAAAATTAAAACTATAATGAATTACAGAGGATGTAAATTAATGGTTTGCATATATTCAGAAAGGTAATAAACACTAAAAACTTTGAGTCTCACTGAAATACTTCCTGGAAGACAACTATCAGGAAAGAAAGAAAAGAAAGAAACTTTATATTACATCTGTGGATAACTTATAATTTAAGATATGGCCCAATATATGTTGTGGGTGAAGTTGGGGTTAGAAGGGGCTGGTGCCAATAGAGCCTTCAGTACATGCCCTTTACTGTGGTAGATTTTCTGTTGTATGATCTCAAGGTGAATGCAATACAAAATAACTCCCTTGTTTTCTGTTCATGTTGAGTAAGCCTGACATTTTATAATTTGGAAAATTTTTACTATTAATTATATTGAATGCTTTTTTATACTTCACAGTGAGAGACCTACCACCAATTTGCCTTGATGTTAGACAAAAGCAGCGTGTTTCTATAGATTCATTACCATCTGAAATGAAGGCCCCAGTTCTTCCAGAATCTGTCCTTCCTAACCAGGCCAAAACTATGAAAGACTTTCAGTAAGTTTCAGCTCGCTGTTATGGGAAGACATACAGTCATCTGCATGCCAGTACTCTATAACATTTTTGTGTGAGAAATTGATTGAACTTGTGGCTCTTTATAAGGCATTGGTCAAGAGTGAAGACATAAGACTAGATGTCTCAAGTTCAAGGTGAAAACAAATGTATAAATAACAGGTAAGGGGTGGATAATGTTGCAGCAAAAGAAACACTAAATAAGAGAATATGAATTAAAACAGACAAAAGGAGATAAAGGTGGTGATAAAATAATAAAATGTTTCCTTTATTAAAAATATGATTTCCTCTACTATGTGATACATAAACCATTAAAGATATGTCACTACTGAAAATGAATACTTGAAGGACTAAGTGTTAATGAGAAAGTAGAGACAGAGAATGTAAACAAAATCTCTCAAATTTGGCTAGTAAGGGAAAGAAAGTGTTAATTGTAAGGAGCATGTCAAGAATGACTTTTTTAAAAGCAGGTAAATGGAAAGCTGAATTAATATCGTGATCCATTTAAGAATTATAGGTTCATAAACTATATTAACTGGAACATACTGTATTCAGCTTCAGTATTTCAAATTACATGTTTGGTGACATTTATTTTTAAAGAAGTAATGCTATTTTATCTGAATAATATTTCTATTTGCTACAATTAACGTTTATTTTCATTTTAGGGAAGATATAGAAAAAGTTAAGTCATCGGGAGATTGGAAAGCAGTACATGATTTTTATCTAGCAACATTTGATTCTTTCCCAGAATTAAATGCTGCATTTAAGGTAATAACACATAAAACACATTTTTCACTATTCGTTTTAAATTTTCCTGAAAAAATACAATAACTTAGCTCTTTTTCTACATGATATTGACTTAAGCAGCTATTTAAACAAACATATATATATTAATTTCAGAAAGTATACATATCACAAATAAGTGTTACTTAAGTGATATCTTGAAGATTATTTGCATTTGTACTAATGATGATGTTTGACTCCTTTCTTTCAGTTTTAAAAACAAAGTGATTATTCTGGCTAGTTGAACATGATAATAAAAATAAATAAATATAAAAAACAAAGTGGTTAAAATAATTCTTATACATTCATTTTTATTTCTACCAACTTTGCCCGAAAGTTCTTTTTCATCACCCTACTAAAAATATTAGAAATTATGAAAGAATAGTTATGGTTCAAAATTACTAAGAACAGTCCTTTAATGTTATATACACTTAAATCATTAACTGAATTTGCAGAAAGATGCCACCGCCTCCTTTAATACCATTGAAGATTCTGGGATTAATGCTAAATTTGTGAATGCTGTATATGATGCCTTACTTAATACTGTAAGTATTAATAATAAACAGATGGAAACAGTATAATTCTTTGTTTCTTTTGTATTTCAAAAGCAGCCACACAAATATTGTAATAATCAGCTTATAATTATATAATTGTATAGTAAATTTAATTGGAATTCTCAGAAAGTTAGATATTTTTTATTTTTTAATTAAATGAGAATTAAGCAGAAAATACTTTTTTGTCCAGTCCTTTAGGATGGCTCACTGAAATAAAATCATGCTTCACTTAGGCAGCAAAGGGAGATAAATTATTTGATTGTTTTGGCATTGTGCTGAATCTATAGTGGTTCTCAAATTTTACTATGTATCAGAATCACAGGAAGTGCTTCTTAGAATACAGAGTTTCAGATTCAGTAGGTCTGGGGTAGAGCCCAAGCATTTGTGTTTCTAACAAGGGTCCAGGGACCACATCTTGAGAACCATTAGTGCTATAGATGAATTTGTGAAGAGTTGACATTTTTTTTAATCCATAAGCATGGTATATCCCTCCAATTACTTAGATCTTCTTTAGTTTTTCTTGGTGATACTTAGTAGTTTTCTTGATAAATGTCTTACACATATCTTGTTACATTTAGTACTAGTACTTGATTTTTTGATGCTCTTGTGGTTTTCATTTTCTAATTACTAGTATATAGAAATACTCCCATATATTTATCTTTATTTACCCTGCCAAATTCACTCATTAATTCTAATAGTGCATCGATAGATTTATTTGGATTTTCTATATAGACAGTCCTATCGTTTGTGAAAAATGAGACTTTTCACCTCTTTAGTCCTTTTATCTTGCATGTGTGGATGGATAGATGTAAGTATTTGCCTTATTGCTCAGGCTAGGACCTCTTGTAAAATTCTAAATAAAAGAAGAAATAGCAAATATCTTTGTCTTTTTCCTAATCTCGGTACTTTACTCTTAAATACATGAAAAGGTACCTAATAATAATTGTCATGAGAGAAATGTAAATAACATTACACATCTGTTCAAAAGGAGTAAAAAGTTTTTAAGTACTGAATTGGCAATATTGTGGAGCAACTGGAACTTTCATACCCTAATGAGGTAAGTATAAACTAGTACAACTGCTTTGGAAAATTGCTGGCATTATTTACTAATACTAAGCATATACATATACTGTGACCCAAAATGTTCCACTCCTAGGACATTTGTCTGACCTCTTTTGACTTGGAATGATGTCAGTGTCTTATAGACACTAAAAAATTAAATCTACAACATAAGGGGAAAACTCTCTAAAATGGAAATTTTTTTTTTAAGTAATTGAATTGTTAAACTATATAGGAATGTTACTTTATACCTTTTCCAAATCCAGTAATGAATTTCACTGTACTTAATGTACTTAATTTCATTGTACTTAATAATGAAATATGGATCTACCTGCTAATTATAACTTGTTACCAATAGTAATAAGTATATTTAATATATGCAGTCATTTTATATTGTTAAACATGCTACTCTCTGACTCGTGTTCATGATTTTATCCTGCCAATCCAGGGAAAGGAAATTTTTTTCAGTTATATAAAACTGATGGTGGTCATCAAAGGGCCACCGTATACGTTTGTGTAGTTTGTATGCACGGCACATTCTGGGGGCATTCTAATTGTAATCTATGTCATTGGTGCTCTAGCCCTCTCAGATGTGAAAATCATACCACCATAAGTGGCAGTCCTCAGTCAGCAAGTCTGATTTCACTATTGAAACACATCTATAAATATAATTAACATGTAAAAGTGACCTAAGTACCTAATCCTAATTATTTTATGGTTTTCTTTTCCCTATAGCCTCAAGACATTCAGAAGACAGTATTGAAGGGAATCATTAACAGCCTATTACAAGAATGGAAAGGGTAATTTTAACGAATATTTAGCTAATCAATATAGATAATAATTTCCACATCCCATACATCTTTAATATATATGCGTGCATTTTACTCTCAGAAAAGATCTTAGTTGTTTTAAAAACAGAGATCTGAGATTATAAACTATTCATGGCAAAAAATAAAAAGCACTTATGACAAAGCTTTTTAATGAGATTTCTGTCTTCTTAGGAGGGTCTATATGTGGGCCTCACAGGATCTGTGAATCCTTTAAAATTATATATAAAAGTTGTTATGTACAGATATATGTATGTTATAAAAATGGGATGGCTAGTTACATTAGTAACCTAGAATTAAATCTATGGACATTAAATTTAGCTTTGGATTTCTTGGTAGCTAGAGCAAAATCTTTCTTCTTTCTAATATAAGGAAATGTAAGTTTGGCTACTGAAATATTTTTTTCCTGGAACTAAATCTTGAATCATTATATAAGGAATGATGGCAATGTAATCGATAATATTAGAATATCCCTGGATAGGCAGAATACAACAATATACTTTGAAAAGTCCATATTATCTAAATTGGTATTATTTAAGTAGCATATAACTTAAATAATAGCTTCTACTAAAGCCAACAGAATAACATTAAATTATAATTCAAATGTTTATATTAAGCCCCATTTAAAAATAATATCAAAATTATTAAATGTTAAGGGATACACGGGTGGCTCTGGCAGTTGAGCATCTGACTCTTGGTTTCGGCGCAGGTCATGGGATCCAGCCCCACATCGGGCTCCGTACCAGTGAGGATCTGCCTGAGATTCTCTCCCTCTGCCCACCTCCCATTCATGTGTGCGCTCTCTCAAATAAATAAATAAATCTTTTAAAAAATTATTAAATGTTAAACATACCCCATATTTTTAAATAACATCACTCTGATTTTCAAAGAAATTCATGGTTATTACAGAAAACCTAGAAAAGTCACTGCTAGTATTATAAAAAAAGTAAACATGTTAACGTTTTGCCATTTTTATTTTTCTGGTCATCTTTTTGAAACAACTGAAATCATACTGTATAGTTTGATATGATTTTTAACAGTATTTTTCCTAATTTGTCATTACACTAATAAATTTGCATTTTCCTTAAATTGTGTGATTTTGGTTGAACCCATAGTGCTTCACTGGAAATGAAGAGAGATTTAGAGTGTGGGAGAGCTCCTGAGAGGAGGAAGCCCAATGGCCTAACCCCGCTCAGGTCTGAGTCCCCTCCCATAAGCACACACTCACAGCTTTCCAACTGTGCTCCTCAGACGTGTGCCTGAGACAGATTAAACGATAGTTCAGTGTGATTTATCTATCAAAGGAGCATGTGGTCTTTACCCAAAAATCTTGTTTTATTTTGGATTTTTTTATAACAACAACGATATCTAAAGTTTACTGTTTATTATTAAGGGCTAGGCTCCTTTCTAACAATCTTCTGTGTATTTCTCATTGAATCTTCACTGCAATTTTATGAAATATGTAATATGATTATTTTCATTTCACAATGAAGGAAACAATTTACAGAATAGTTAAAGAAATTGCCCCAGTTAACATAGTAAGTGCCTGAGTCAGGATTAGAACCTAAGCAGTCTGGCGAACAGCCTGTGATCTCAACCACAACTTCAATACCCAGAGCTATGTGCTACATTAAAATAGTAGTGCATGGGACAGGAACTTGGAAATTGTTATGGTATTGCTATAAAATGGAAAAAATAGGGCTCGCCTATCACCAGGAATTTTAATATTTATGAATTGCCTTGAGTGTTTTACAATATTTTCAAATTGGGGCACCTGGATGGCTCAGATGGTTAAGTGTCTGCCTTTGGCTCAGATCATGATCTCTGGGTCCTGGGACAGAGCCCCATGTTAGGGTCTCTGCTCAGTGGGGAGCCTTCTTCTCCCTCTCCCTCTGCCTCTCCCCCTGCTTGTTCTCTCTCTATGTCCCTATCTCTCTCTCTCTCATAAATAAAATCTTGAAAATAAATAAATAAATAAATAAAAGTATTTTCAAATATAATTTCTAAAACAGTAGTCCCATTTAGAAAATGGTCTGACAATTATGTAGAAATTATAGACAGAAATAGTTTAGATTTGATTTAAACCTGAACAGTTTAAATCATTATTCAATCAAGATAATTCTTCCACAAAGAAATGTTACTAAATATTTTTATATATGTGTGTGTATACAAATGTCAAATTTTAACACATGTTATCTATTTATATTTCAGACTATGTAGCTTTACATTTTGTAAAGGTCATTTTGTACATTTGGGGCAGTGGTTTATGTTTTCAGATTTATTTTGTAACTATAACAGAAAAATAAGTAATCATTTGGTCATTTATTTTCTTAAAGGAAATAAGGAGATACTGGGAGGTGAACCTTTTCTTCCCCAGCATTTAATTTTGAAAAATTTCAAGCCACAGAAAAGTTAATGAGAACTCATATACCTTTCACTGAGATTCACCAGTTGTTAATTTTATGCCACATTTGCTTTTTGCTTTTTCTCCCTGTGGGTGTGAGTGTATGCATAATTATTTCTTTTAGTAAATGGAAGACATCATGACACTTAACCTCGAATTGCTTCAGCATATATTTCTCAATAATCTTTTCCTACGTAACTGTAACACGGTATCACACCAAACAAATTTAATGTTTTTTCTTATAGTACTCTCTAAAATGCAGTCCACATTTAAATTACCCCAGTTGTCTCAAAAGTGTTCTTTAGGGGGTGCCTGGGTGGCTCAGTGGGTTAAAGCCTCTGCCTTCAGCTCAGGTCATGATCCCAGGGTCCTGGGATCGAGCCCCGTGTGGGCTCTCTGCTCCGCAGGGAGTCTGCTTCCTCCCCTCTCTCTCTGCCTGCCTCTTTGCCTACTTGTGATCTCTCTCTCTCTCTCTGTCAAATAAATAAAATCTTTAAAAAAAAAAAAGTGTTCTTTAATATCTGGGTTTTGGACCCAGTCAAGGATCATGAATTGAATCTGATAATCATATAGGTGAACCACTATTAATTCAAGAAGTTACTTCAGGTTATTTCTGAGAGTCCATTCAATAGATCCTGAGAGGGCCAGAAAGAAACACTCATCAGCTTCGGGAATAACAAAAACTCTTGGTCAAATCTGACAATGTGAAAATCCAGATTTATATGGGGAAAAAATTATAAATCAGTTACTTCTCAAAGGTATTCAAATATGAATTTAATTTCAAATTTAATTAGACACATACTAGATGCATTAACCATGTGATTTGATTTGCAGACATTTCTGTATCATTTCAGAAATAGATAAATACAAGCACATTTTCTTTCTTTAGTGCATCAGTATTTTTAAGTGAGATACAACTATCCTTTATTAAAACAAAAATGTAAGTACTCTAAAATTGTTGATTTTTTAAAAGATTTTATTTATTTATTTGATAAATAGAGATTATAAGTAGAGAGGCAGGCAGAGAGAGAGGAGGAAGCAGGTTCCCTGCTGAGTAGAGAGCCCGATGCGGGGCTCGATCCCAGGACCCTGAGATCATGAGCTAAGCCGAAGGCAGAGGCTTTAACCCACTGAGCCACCCAGGCGCCCCAAAATTGTTGATTATTTATCAGGCTCTTAACTCCTTCCTGAGTTAGTCATGATATTTACCTCATAAAACATTATAGCCTATTTAATTTACCTTTCTTTTTTAAGATTTTATTTGTTTATTTGAGAGAGAGAAATCATGTGAGAGCATGAGTTGGGAGGAAGGGCAGAGAGAGAATCTCAAGCAGACCCCATGCTGAGTTCGGAGCCTGGGCTCCATCTCACAACCTGAGACTGTGACCCAAGCTGAAGTCAAGAGTCATGCTTAACCAAGTGAGCCACCCATGCGCCCCTACTTAACTCATCTTTTACATGTCTTCAGAACCATCCAAGAGTAAGCACAGAAGAACCTATATTCCCAGCATACTATGAATATGTTACTGTCTAAGTAATCATACATACTAATTCTCATTTTTGGCTTTTACCAGCTCAGTTCTCACAAAAACATGTATCATTTTTTGTTAGATATAAGATTAAATACTAACCTGTAATCAATTATGCATATTTCTTTTACAGTCCACGAACAAAAGATGATCTTAGAGCATATTTTATACTTTTACAGGTAAGAAAGCGAGAATTGAAGTTGTCTAATTCAGATCTCCCTCTATGCATGTGTTAAGGGAAATGATACCAAGTACTAAGTATTGTTTTGTGCAACATTATTGATAGTTTTTAGATTATAGTGTAACCAGAGCATTAAGGTTATAACAAATAAACAATGGGAAGCTAAATTATCTTTTGGATTAAAATTTTAATGTAGTTCTTGCCTTTCTGCTGTAGTATTCAGGATCAAGCAGAATGGAAGCATCTCTGCTTCATCCAGTCAACTTCTTATAACTAGCTTTAATGGGCTTCAGAACTTTCTTTTATTTCCCAACTAGTAGGTTTCTAACTTCTCTAGGTATTTTAAATAAATGCTTCCATTAGAATTCTAATGGAGAATTCAAGGTGATTGCTTATGTTTGCTAAAGCAAAGGTGATGAACTTTTTCCTCTTGAGAGATATAGATTCGTAGATACAAGAAAATAAGGTCCAGACAAATAATAAGCAATTTTTAGTTTGTAGTATTTTCTGAGAAATAAGTATGTTATTACATAGCCAGCATACTGCTTTTGTATTAGTCTTTACAACTTACAAAAGCTGTTTGTGTATATTATTATCTCATTTAAAGGTAAAACATTATGTTAAGTAAGATGAAGTGTTTAGTTAAATATTATGTCCAATAAAAGGAAATATGCACATTAGTAATAAAAAGGGAAGAAAGGAAAAAAGTAAAAGTGGGAAAAACGCAAGTAGACAAGAGGTAGGGGAAAGATACAAGAACGGAAAGTAGAGAAGTAGGAAGGACAAAAGCAAAACGAGAAGAAAGGGAGGAAGTGTATGTAGATAGTAAAAGCTAGAGAAATAACAAGTGAAGCTCAGATTTTTTGAGTGAGTCTGTGTGTCAGCCAAAAGCTCTGCCCTTGACACTGTCTCAGGAGCACTACCAGGTGAGGCTGTCTGCCGGAGGCAGTCAGTTTCGAAGAATACATGGTGCTCTCTTAGCTGCCACAATTTCAGTTTATTTTTCAGTAATATTCATTTTTTCTGTGAAGCTCTGAAATGCACATAGTGATAAGAGTTTAGGTTGTAGAGATGTAACTAGAGGCTTTAAGCACTCCTTCAGTGTCCCTTTGACATTTGAAGGTTGTCAGACGCTGTGTTATGGCTCTCTCCTTGTTCTTTGTGAGACGTGCCACTAATTCATTTCACAGTGGCAGAGGTTTCACAACCAGCTCTTACTTACTTTTTCTAGCATTCTTTTTTTCTTTAATCAAGGAAGAACAGTTTTTTGTTTAATTGGATAATAGTGATTACCATGGAGCTAGGAGCCTTACATACATTTTCTTTTTTACTACTTAAGTAAGATAGATACTATCATTCCTATTTTAGAGATGGGGAAATGAGACTCAAAGTTTAAGGAACATGCCTAAGTGGTAGAATCAGCCCTCAGGCCCAGATCTGTCTTAATTTCAAAGCCCATGCTCTTTCTGCTATTCCACAGCCAAAAATCAAAGTTTCTGTTAATTAAACAATTAAACAAATAGATTATTGTTTTATAGGTTTTCACCCAGTATTTCATAATCTCAAATTTAGTTTCCTAATTTACCACTTAGCTCATTAAGCTTAGTGTCTTTCCTTTCATGTTAACAAAATTTTAACACAATTATCTTTAATATCTTTTTCAGAATCCTCAATTTAATAATACATCTACGTATGTCATCTATGCTCACTTGCTACGACAGATAGCTACCTTAGTGGAAGCTGATCATCATTTCCTAGTTCACTGGTTTAAAAAGTAAATCATTCTATCATATTAATAAGAACTCGTATAATCGTACAGTTTCAAGTTTGATATTAGTGATTTTATAATAAACTATATTTAAATGTTTTCAGGTCTCTAGAAATGATCTTCTAATTAACAGTACTTCAAAGCCAATTATAAACATATCCTTTAGTACCACCGAGAGAGTAATTAAAAATCTACGTTTAAAGCAAGTAACCATTTTGCTGGAGCAAACTGTTGTTGACGTTTCTATCCACTGCTTTCTTTTATTACACAGCACCTGCCTGTCATTGGTTTTCTTATATCTGAAAGTGGTGACTGGATTTTCTCAGATACTGTTTCAATTTGTCTTTTTATTTCCTATTTTTGCCAATCAGTCTCACCATTACTTACATAGTGCCTTTTCCTTAACTAATAATGTCATCATAAACTATAGCTTAGCCATCAGTATCAATTTATAAAACAATACAGTCTGGTTTTTCATAGAGCTGTACTCACATAAACAATGACTTTTCTCCATGATTAAGAAAATGTTAGAGGCAAAATATTTTCAGAATTAATTTTAAATACAGTCAGTTCTCATTATTCATGATATTTATGTTCTATAAAGTTACTGCTAACACTGAATTAACAGATACCGAATCATTGATCTTTTAGAACATAACAGGGTTAGGCTCCTATGAGCTGCTGGTCATAGTATTCCCATCAACTGATGAATACATGATCTTATTTTTAAAGCATTGTATGTAAAGACATCTTATTTGATAGAAGTTGTGGATTCATTAGCCTTGAACTTGGGACCAACGGCACTATGACTAATGTTTGAACCAATTTTATCTGACGCAAGTTTATTCTCCATAAGGTACCTCACATTCCTCTCGTATTTGAGAACAATAGACAGAAATTTAGCACTACATTTTGGGAGCCATTTTAAAACACCAGAATTACTAACAAAACACAAAAGTGTGGAAAACATGACACTAAGTAAACTGTGTAAAGAATACTCATTTATGGTATGGGAGCTAAAATAAGAAGACAGAGTGTTTCTTTGTTCAACCTCAGCTGGGAATATGCACATCTGCAAATGACCATGACTGAAAGCTCCACTAATACTGATTTTGGGGTTGCAATGAAATTTTAGCAAGTAGGCAAATTTGCAAATACTGAGTCTAAATATAACAAGGATTGACTGAATATTGAAAGCCTTAAGAATGAAATGCTTAATGCTAATGTTACAGTAATTTTGGTGTTTATTTCTTATTTAAGAAACAATACTCCAGGTAAGGTTTTACATCTTTTCAAATATTTGGCAACTTAAGAAATAGAGTTTGGGGGGATATTCTATAATTTTATGTGTACAGGATACACTTGATATCTAACATATTGCCAAAATAGAAAATGTGATTTGATTGGAATTGTTTCAAAATCTTTACCAGATTATCCCAGAAGAGGTTCAAACAATTGGTAGAGAGATTGCTGCAATTTATTTCTTTGCGCCTGTTTCCTGCAAAGCCTGAAGAATTTCCACCTATAACAAAGTGTTCCTGGTGGATCCCATCAGCATCCAAAGTGCTGGCTTTACTTAGTAGGTTTTATTACTCTTTCTTCTCTTTTGTTAGATATTAGGGACATTTCTATAAGGATCCCAGAGTACTGTAGAGGCTTTCTTAAATTTTAAAACCTGCCTTTGAAGTGAAGAGTTGTAATTTATTTCCTGTTTTGATAATGAATTTCACATTTACTGTATAAGCATGAAAAAGCTTTATGCATTTTATTGGGCAGTATTCTGTGTTCTGGCCGTCTTCTGCATGTGACCTACTAAGTAGAGACCCCTAAGAAAGCAGGAACTTGTGTCGATTCCCAAGAACTTCTAGGAGAGAACACACTGATGGGAAAGTATGTGAGGCGGTGCTCACCTGTGTACTCCCTTTACTATACTCTTCTAATCCCTACCACAAGTTTTTTATAAAAGTAAGAAATGATTGGCTGTATCTGAGCCACCATTTTTCTTTTAAGATTTTATTTATTTGAGAGAGAGAGAAAGAACATGAGCAGGGGAAGGGGCAGAGGGAGAAGTAGGCTCCCCGCTATGCAGAGAGCCCAGGTTGCAGGCTAGATCCCAGGACTCTGAGATCATAACCTGAGCTGAAGGCAGACACTTAACCTACTGAGCCACCCAGGCATTCCCCTGAACCACAATTTGAAACTACTTTTTAAATTTGGAGCTATAGGGGTGCCTGGGTGGCTCAGTGGGTTAAAACCTCTGCCTTCGGCTCAGGTCGTGATCCTGGGGTCCTGGGATCGAGCCCCACATCGGGCTCTCTGCTCGGCGGGGAGCCTGCTTCTCCCTCTCTCTCTCTGCCTGCCTTTCTGCCTACTTATGATCTCTGTCTGTCAAATAAATAAATAAAATCTTTAAAAAAAAATTTTTGGAGCTATAGTTGCTTAAAATGGGAATTTCTAGATAAAGGCTATCTGGTGAGCATTAAAATGTTCTTGTTAGAATGAATCATGCACATGTTAGAAAAGATCATTGTTAGAATTTATCTTCACAGATACTGCAAACAGTTTGGTTCATCCTCCCCTTATTCCTTATACTGATTTCTATAATTCAACATTGGATCACATTGATCTCATGGAAGAATACCACACCTGGCAGAGCTTTGGAAACTCTCACAGGTACAATCAGAAGCTCATTTTGATTACTTACTTAAATGAAATACTATTCAAAATAATGAGTGGATGTTTGTATAAATAAATTTAAGTATGCACATGACTTTGTATATAAACTTATAGTTTAGATAGCCAGCCTTGAAACATCATTATATTTCTTAAAGCATTTTCTTTTTCTTACATCTTGAATTTGTGTACATATTAATTTGGTTTTAGTTTAACAGCATCTTCTTTAGAAGGGAAAAGTTCTATCTTAGTGTGTAAGTTTCTTATATCTTCTTCTTCTATATGCTACCAGCCAGTACAGGGGTCACAAACTTTCTCTATAAAGTACTAGATGGTAAATATTTTTGGCTCTTTGTACTATACGAACTCTGGTATACCACTGTAACACAGAAACAATGTTAGACAATGTGTAAATAAACAAGTGTGTCTGTCTCAGAAAACTTTCTGTACACAGGTGGTAGACCATATTTATCCTATGGTTCGCCAATGCCTGTTCCAAAACAGTAATTATACACATCCATATATACACACGTACAGTTCTCTCCTTTTCTCCTTCATTCTGTCCCTTATACACAATATAGAAAGAATGGGAGTTATAGCAAAAGGGCTTCGCCTCAAATTATTTATTATAGTAGTGTAATAGGTTTTCAAAAAGCTTGACCAAATTCTTTAATATACTGTACCTATATCCACACTCACAGTTTGGATTAAACCAGCATGACTAACCCAAACATAATTTATTCCCAAACAATGTGATACCTTGGAGAGTGTGTCTGTTCTAAAGGAGACTTAAGAGCTATGGTAGGGATATAAGTAGTCTCAAAACCCCAGATTAGTTTATAAATTGGTTCAATCTGCCAGGGACCCTTTTTATCAGAATTGGCCAAAACCATAGACTGGCCTTCTGGACATATCTCCGTCCGTATCTGAATACTCAGAACTAAACAAGAATTGTTTCTCGGACTTTGTCCGAGAATATCCATCTGTCCGATGGATATTTTCTTGAGAAAGTATTTATTTTACAAACACACTTTTTTCTCCAACTTTAATATAATTGTAATGTTGTAGACAAAACCACAAAACAACTCTAAGAGTTACTGTGCATATTTCAGTGACACCTTTTAATACAGAGCTCTTCTTAACCACTGTGCCACAGCACTGGGTACCAAGAAGGGCTTTCAGAGGACTGTTGATCCTATGATCCTTTCAGTTTAGGGGAAGCCAGCCTGGACTTAGAGGGGGACCTGGAGCCCAAGGGCAAGTCTCCTCTGGCAATGAGCAGCCACAACTGTTTATTTCAGTGTGTCACACACATAGTATTATGTGCATGACGAGGGAAGGGTTAAGCCACACTGTTTGAAAATATGTAATAAGACCAAGATATATAGAGATATAGATAGATGTATAGAGAGATGATAGACCTCATTTCCAAGCTTTTAGTTAGCACTTAGTGACATCAAAACTGTTACACATTAGTACTGAACAACTTTATTAACAGTTGCATCAGGAGAAAGTGGTTTTATTTGTGGTTCGCACTAGGGCAATCTCCTTTTTCCTCATCACGCCTTCTTTGCACCCAGTACTTGACTATACGTGGATGGATTCCAGCTGTAACATGGATTCACTGCAGCCACTTCGGATGGAGTCTGTCTCCTGAAGTGTCACTGTCACCTACTAGTTCCCCTAAATGCATTTCTCTCTGGGTAGTTTGTGGCTTTTTTATATACCACAGGATCAGCTCTGAAGGGAGAAAGTTGGTTATTTTCTTGACCTTTGATCATAATGTCCTGTCTTTACAAATACATACCATTTCATACTAATAACCATTAAATACAATGCCAGCAGCAACATACTTTTATTTTATTGATCTTAAATTTATTACTTTGCTTTTTACTACCATAGTTATTGCTAGATTTCCTATTTCTGAAGCTTGCACATGAGAAATATCCAGGTAATAATGGATTTTTATAGTAATTTCTGTGCATGAACTTTCTGTCCTAATCCTCCTTCATGAGCACTTCTGCCTCTGGGTTCTGGTGTGGGCCATATTCTCACAGGGAATGATCTGTAGGTGACTGTACATAAACTGAAATGATTTGTGTGAACCATATAAGTGGTTAGTACATTTCCAAATGTTAGATGTAGATTCCTCTAGAGAATGAACACACAGCACGTCTAATAATGATACGGACTTCACAAGACTGTGGGGATTAAAAGAAATGATGCAAATAAAATCATTTTGTAAATGGTAAAACACAATACAAAAGTGATGTTTTATATTGTTAGGAGGGGTACCTTAGATATTCCCTTAGTATAATTTTGCTAAAAATACACCATTTTGCTTTTTCTGTTTTCACTTGTTGAGCAGGTTTTCCTTCTGTCAGTACCCATTCGTTATTTCTATAGCTGCAAAAAAAACCATTATTCAAAGAGACTCAGAACAACAGATGATAAGCATCGCAAGGGTAAGCCAGCTACAAAAACATTTATGCTGACTATAATCAATACAGTAAATAATTTAATAAATAAATCAAATGTCTTGTGAATTGTTCTAGCATAATTAGGAAATGTTAAAAGTAAAATTCATTTTATAACTCCCTCCAAAAGTGCTTAAACCTGTTCACGATATTGGAAAGAGATAACCCCTCATCAGGTTCTCATTATATTATAAATAGAGCAGGAAGATGAAATACCTCTCACAGACCAAAGTACTGGGAACCTGTTGGACATCATTCTGTGGATCCCATATTCGAACTCGATGGTAGCCGACAGAGCACTGGGGAAGACTGCAGTGACGGCAAGTGGTGTCCTTAAGAGTACACCACTCAAACCACAGCAGCGTGTTCTAGGTTTTAAGAAAATCAAATAGGAAAAACCAAAAAATTAGAGGATATGTACAACCTTGGGAAACAGAAGTATGTCCCAAAGAAGTGAAAGATGTTTTATGGATTCTTAGGAAACCAAAAGGCATGGAGACCTACAGAAACTGGGGTAGGAGTCTGACTGGCTGTAGGCAGACCATGCAGCAGGAGGAAGTTTATCTCTGGACCCGTCTTTATCCCCCTTCTCTGCCCACCAGCCCTTGTGTCTCAGCACAGCTCAGTAAAATTAGGTATGTTTTCTAAGAGATACAGACTGAGTGAGCAGTTTTTCTTTTATTAGAGGGCTAGACTATACATTTCAATGCTCATATGTTTTGAGTATCTGCTTTCGGGACACTCACTATTTTAAAGAGGGAAGGTTGTCAGTAATCTTAAAGAGATCCTCAGAGTAAAAAGAAATGATTTCCATGTCTTGTCCAAGAATACAAAAACATTCCTAAAGTATAAATTATAATACTTTAAAATGTTTTAAAAAATAAGAAAAGTTTATTCTTCAGTAATTCAGTTCCCAGAAGGTGAGTATTTTTCCTATCACAGAGCAGGACAAAAGATTTGAGTGACTGGTGACATCCCAGAGTCAGCTTACACTGACTATGAGAATATTAGAAGAAACATTATTGCCTGTGTGTACCAAGGGAGTTCCAAAGCCACTCTACCTCCCTGAAAAGTAAATTTAAACAGGTATATTAGGCATCAGAATTACTACTTAATCTCGGGTAGATATTGGCTCAAAGATTAGTCTATATTGGCATTTTGGCAGTTTCTCTTAGCTGCATTTGTGTAATTTCATGTGCCTTTTTAGAACTTTTTTACTTTGGGCTATAACTTTTTTATATTTGTAAAAAAAAAAAAAAAAAAGTCTGAAGAGCTAGAAGTTTATCTCAGTTCCCCTGAGCAGTTTTCTGCCATGTCACTCACACTTAAAACAGCAAATATCTTCTTTAATGAAATTTTCTTCTAATTAAAAGGAGAGTGGCAGCTGTAGACTCTGTCACAGGCTGTCTTCCACAGAGCATGGACACAAATGAGTAGAGACTGAAGAGTTAAGTGCCATTATCTGTTCTTCTGCTTGTTGCCCAACATTTTAAGTTGTAAACTGCCACATCACTTGGAATTAATGGCTGGTGATTATTTTGACAAAGGGACAGACAGCCTTATAGGTAGTTAATGTAAACAAGAGTTTATATGGTGTCTGAAGCTGCGAAAGAGATTCCCCAACCTAAAAATAACCTCCTCATCAGACTGTATCTAAATTCTACCTTTTAGCGATTATTTCATTCATTCCAAGCATTTTCTATTAAATATTCTTGATGGGAGGAGTAGCCACTAAGCCTTGGCTACCACTAGCATCTTAGTATAAATTTGTTTGCTGGATATTTCCAGTGTGGTGGCTTTCCAAGAGATAGAGTATGAGTACAACATAGGAAATTAGGTTAGGACAGTAAGTCCATGACATAGGAATATAGAGCAGTCCAAGCATCAGAGGGAGGACCCAGAGAAGAAGGGGGAAAAAATGCAAAACTATTAAAAGCCTTTAGAACTGGAAATTAGAGAAACGAAGTGCTCTAAATTAGAGTGTTTTATTGTAGTAATCTACAAAATCATGGACATAGCCTTATACAGATTTGTAGTATTAAAAATTTATTTAGTTAAGTCCTTTGCTGCATTATTTAAAATATCTGAAATGTCATCTCTAGTCTACAGTAATTTTTCTTTGCTACCAAAGAAGATGAAGTAGTGTGATAAAAATTATTTTAATTAAATTATATAAGTTGGAATAAATTGTATAAGCATGTAGACTTCCTATAATACTTATATATTTCTAATAGGTGTTTTTAATATGTTTTTTACATACTCATTACTTATATTTTGAAAAACCATAGATTTTTTAAATTACCCACATTTCCATTACCCAGACATTTCCATTACCCAAACATAACATACCCAAATTCTTAATATTTTAGTAAATTTTCTTTTGATATTTCTTCTCTATAATATCTTTAAAAGGCAACAGAATTGAAACAGTTTTTTATACATACTTTTGTTCCCTGCTTTTCTCACTTGTACCTTTCTTAAATACTTTCCATATTATTTACATAATTACAACCATCCATTTTAATAGTTGTATTATATTCCATTAGATACATATATTATATATTTCTGAAGTTTTGCTTTTATAGCTAGTGCTGTGATGAACATCTCACTGTATATTTTTTGTGTTTAGAATTCCCAGAAGTGGAATTATTGAGACAAAGGGTATGAACATTGTTAATATTTCTAAATGTTGACAAATTACTTTCTAAAAGTAGACTGACTGTGCTTTTCCAGTAAATGCAATATCTAAAACGCTTAAGCCAGGTTTATCATAAGTAGTATATACCTCATTTCAAGTGTTCCCACTTTATGTTTATACTTATTAAACAAAAAGCCTTGCTATTTGAGCAATGAGTCATCTGGAAACTTATAACGCAACTTTCTTTACTATAGAAGGTGAATTATTTTTGGTCCTCCATTTTGGACCCCCTTTCGTTACCATTGTGTTACCAAAATGAAAAGATACATATAATAAGTATATAATAATAGTAATTTGTATAATTGAGTGTATGAAAATACTTATATGAGAGATGGTATAGAGAAGGATATAAATGATTTTTATTATAGTGCTTAAATGTTTTAATTGAAATTAAAATAAAAGCAAAAGTGAGTATAAATATAAGTAAAAGTAAAAATGTTTGCTTTCTTTTTTAAATAGCAAAGTCTGGTGGATAAAGTATCTCGAAGACAGAAACCTGATATGAACATGTTATTTCTAAATATGAAAGTAAGACGGACACATCTGGTTAGTGATTCGCTTGATGAGGTATAGATCATTATTCCAAAATGGGACTAATTGATTAAAGCTTTAAATAAATTCTACAATGTGGTATATTACTAAAGTCTTGGTAATCTGTTTTTCATTTTTGTATGTCATTAAGTGTACTTCCTTATACTCTGGTGCCATTGTTAAAATCAGTTGTGTATTCACAATTAAGCCTTATGTTCATTGTTTACGTTTATTAATGGTTTGTTGTTAACTCCGCAGAAAAAGATTTTATGTAGAACACTTAAGTGAGCATTTTTGTGTTTTTGAATATGTAACTTAGATTCTGGACCCACCTTTGTCACTTGTTGGGTGTGCAATGAGTCATTTTAACTTCTCCGGGCCGGAGATTACTCATCTTTAAACTTAGAGGTCTGACCTCCAGGGGATGTTGAGTGTACTCAGGCCCAAACATACTTTGGTTGTACGGAGCTTCATGTAGGTGCAGTACTTCAGCCAGATCTTCTTGTGGCTATTATAAGATAATGGCTAATTTCATTATGTGATTTTTTAAATCAGGAATAAAAATGAAAGAAAAGGAAATTAAGTATTTTATGATATAAACTGCTAAATTAAAATCTTGAAGGCAACATGATACCAGGAGACAGTAACTTTGGGCAAAGTTCTTGACCCTCTAATTCTTTCTCTTGATCTTTACAACAAACATAATAAGGCTTAATTCACGTAGTAACTGACAAATTATTGGATGAACAGATGGAGTGAGTTTTGTGACATTGTAAATAAAAATAAAGATTGCCTAATGCATTTCCCAGAATTGAAAAGGTTAATTTCCTATTTACTGCCCTTTGTTCATCTCTACCATATAAATTTTTCAAATAGTTAACCCGGAAAAGAGCAGACTTAAAAAAGAAGCTGAAAGTTACATTTGTAGGAGAAGCTGGTTTGGACATGGGTGGCTTGACTAAAGAATGGTTCCTTCTTCTAATTCGCCAAATTTTTCATCCAGATTATGGTGAGTATTCAATTTTTATGAATAGTGTTTCTTCATAATTGTTAGATTAAGTAGGCACTGTTATTTTTAACCAGCCGTATGAGTTTATAGATTTTTTTTTTGTCAACCATAAATGTTGAATAATCTAAGGATGGTTATTTACATTTTTAAAAGTGAGCAAACTGATGATTGAAATGTTCCTTATCTTACTGGGAATCCTACACAATAAAGACTGAAAGTATATATTTGCAAGACTGCATCCCCATCTTTCCTGAATAAACCAAACGCATGAAAATTTGTCATTGAAATAAAGAACATGCAGAATTTAAAAACAAGACTGTATCTTGCTCTACACGAATACTGAAGCCTCTTTCATTAGATTTTGAGCCATTTTGATAAATAAGAATTCAATAATTTTTAAGACAAAAGTAAGCTTTGAAATTTTATCTTATTAGAGAAAATACCTATATAATCCTTAGTGTCTAATCCTTAGTGTCTATAAAAGATTTTTCTTTTAAGTGAGTTTTAAGTATTTTTCTTACTCTTTATTTTGTATATGTGTATATATAACCTCTTTCTGGCAATGGAAAATAGAGATGACATGGATAAACTAAAATTAATTTTGATCATAATTTATAAAACTCTCATTTTTATAAAAGAAAATCAACTGATTTAGTTTTCTGTTTTTAACCCATTTATACCATTGGTTCAGAATGCCAATAAATAGTAAAATGCTCTTACACATCATTGTGCATATATTTTATATATTTTAACATGAAAGATGGTTTGTAATGGAACTATTGCTAAAATGTCTTATTTCTAATAGAGGAGATGGTATCTACATTTTTAGTACTTTGATTTTTTTAATCAGTCCTGTTAATAAAATTATGTTTCTTTTTTTCAGGCATGTTTACATATCACAAGGATTCACACTGCCATTGGTTTAGCAGTTTTAAATGTGATAACTATTCTGAATTCCGATTGGTTGGAATTGTATCCTTTAAACATTCCACTAGGAGGTGCTAGTACACTAGAGATTTTGAATTTTATCTGAATTTTGGAAAGCTTTTCACATTAAGCCTTTTATTCAGATTTAACAATCTTGTCAAAATTACTAATAGATTTTCAATTATTTGCCGTATCACAGCTATATGATATCACCAGACTCAATTAAAAGGAAATACAAATTTTTTATATTTTTCTCTGAAAATATCTCAATATAAAGTTATTTCTTATTTCACATGTTATCTGATTTCTCAGAAAATTAGGACATTTTTAAAATTAGAAGTATCTTTTCCATTTGTAATGAACTATTTTTCTGTTCTTTTACTTTGTGCTTGTTTTGCTTAGTTTAATAAATTGAAATTGTGGAAATTAAATCTAGGCCTTTAAAATGCCCTTGAATCTGGAAACTTCCATAAAACTTAAAAACTGAATGGAATGGGAATATTTAAAGTATATGGCATTATTGTATAGTATTTTTTAAATTATACAAATCCTTCTGCCATCCTCTGATTCCTATCAGGTTGTAGTAGAGAGTACATTCCTGCATTGGATAGGAGATTGGAAAAGATAACTGCCACATTAACTTTTTTAATTCTAAGAAATACAATTGAGGAAGAAAGGAGAGAATAGTAAATAAGTGAGCATGCACCAGAGATACCTAAGTTAAAGGAGGGGAAAATATCCAGCTTTAAGAAGTTTACCATCTAGGGGGCGCCTTGGTGGCTCAGTGAGTTAAGCCTCTGCCTTCAGCTCAGGTCATGATCTCAGGGTCCTGGGATTGAGCCCCACATCAGGCTCTCTGCTCGGTGGGGAGCCTGCTTCCCCCTCTCTACTCCCTGCCTACTTGTGATCTCTCTCTCTCTCTGTCAAATAAATAAATAAAATCTTTGAAAAAAAAAAATTTACCATCTAGCTGGGCAGATGACCATCAATTCAAGGTCCCCAGTTCCCAGAGACTCATGACTCTGACATTAAATGCTAAGGAGTTCTGAGAAAGAAAAGAGTCAGTGTATTCTTCCCAGAAAAGGCAGAGGTTTAAAAATGGAACCATTCTATCTGATGAGCACAAGGCTAGAGAGAGTAGGACACAGACTGGGAGAATGGCTAGAAACTAGGCTGCATTGTCCTGGACGTGGTACAAAGGAGTGTGCAGGCCCCTTGACTGAAACAGAGGGCATCCTGGGAGTTCCAGAGGACATCTTCAGCAAAGGAATCAGGAGTGATCTTAGAGAGGGCTTGGAATGTTCAGCTGCATTTGTTGGAATAAATCCTGAGGAAAGTATAGTAAAATTGAGAAAGAGGATAGAAGAAAAGTTAACAGGGAGAAAACAGCACGTTAAGATGGTAAATCTAATTTGAAATTATACATATGTCGTCATGTCCAAAAGTCCAGAGCACCAAGTTCCATAATATGGAGTGCTCATCAATTCTTAAACGTCTGTTTTTACAGTGTTCTCTACAGGAATCGTTTGTTGAATGTTTCAGTTTCATTGAAGGCCTGAGTCACCAATACTTCTCATTACCCTTTGAGCTTTTTGAATTCCCTGATAAATGTTTGTCATACTTTATATTCTTATCACAGCTTAGATTTGGATGATTATTTTGACTTTTTAATATTTATAATGCAGTATTAAATCTTACTTAGCTTAAATCACATTTTTAGAATGTTGTTATCCATAAAATCATAAGTTTACTAATTGGCCTCCTTTGCAGTAGTCATTAGTTCCTATTCAAGGATTACCCGAAAGAGCGAGCACATTCAGCATATTTACACATGCTGCATATTTCAAGTTAATTAATTAAATTTAAAATTAACTGATTATAACTACTATCTCATTATTATGTGTATTTATCTCACATGCACACTCACAAAAAAAACTATAGAAAGTGAGATTGATGCTGAAAAATCATGATAATTCACAGGAAAAATAGGATTTGGTAATGGATTATGATCATGTAAGTAGGTGATAGATCTGTCAAAAGTGAGAAATAAAAATTGAGAACGTGCATTCTCTATTGAGAAAATATAGTTAGTTCTGTATATATTTTCACTTTCAGTTTCAGGACCAAAGATTTGTTGTTCTAGTAGTTCTGCCAGCATTGCATCCCTAATACTTCAGTTTTAAATATAGTAAGACTTTGGAGTTTACAGGAAATGTTATGGTGAAACCTGTAATAATAATTATAAAATGTTTTAAAGATTGCATGAAGAGCCATAATATAACAATTTTTTAAAAACTAGAATTGCTTTTACCAAAAGGGGGATTGAAAGAAGGTTTTCAAAATCTACCCTCTTTGTACCACCTGATGCCTCAGTGGTCCAGCAGAATTGCCCCATCCTCCATCTCGTCCTTGCTTCAGCCAGCACGGACTGACTTAGTGTGAAATGAAACCTTGTAGTCTGCATATAAAGCTGCCCTGTGGCAAATCTTATGGGCCTGCTTCCTCATCTGCAAAAAACCTGCCTTTAGAGTTATAATTTTTTTTAAATTTTTAATTAAAAATGCTTAGAACTTGTCACTGTGGTAGATGATCATAATTGGTAACCATCATAGTATTATGGTCACTGTCATTGTAGCCGTGAGCACAAGTGTGGAAGCATATTAGATCTCCTTCTCGGTGTCTTTCCCTTGAATACACTACTCGGTCTCTGTTGATATAGTTACCTATAAAATAATATATCTGTTTATTCCTTAAGTTACTATTAACTTTTCATTCTGCCTTGGCAAATTGAAATACTCATTGTCTTCCAATTTTTAAAAATAATTTTCAGTAATTTATCCAGCCCATATGTTTAGATTTCCTTTTGAGCCCATAAACTTAATGACTTTCTTAATAACTTGATATAATAATCTTTATTTCACAGCTGAAATAAGACATTTAAAACCCCTCTTTCAGCAAATGGATGACTTACATTCTGCTATAAAAGTAATAAATAAAATATAACTGGGCAGGGTTTATATAGACAACATCTGTAGCTTTTAACCTGAACACTTTGTGTACACTCCAAGTAATAAAGGCCTTTCAAGTATTTCCGTAAGATTATAATTGTCATGTTAGCCTATCAATAGCATATGTGTGTGTGTGTGTGTGTGTGTGTCCATGTCTGTATGTTTATGCAATTCGGCTGTCTGTATTTAGTTTTAAAATAGTTAAAATGATCACCGAAATTAGGAGTGTGTTCTGCATTGAGTTCTGAATAAATTGCTTCTACTACTTACAAAATCACCATCATCATTTAAACTTAGAATAAATTTAGAAGATGTTTTCTTGTATGTCACGTAATTTATGAAATGTTTGAAATTGCTGTCTGCTGTGATCTTAGATAAATTTTTCTGGAGAAATCATCAAATACTATCAACCAACCTCCCCCCTTTTCACATGACTCTTGGTAATCAAGGAATTACATTGTGTAAAATAAAGGCAAGATAAAAGGAAGTATGTGGGATTAATTCAAGTCTGTGTTAGATCTGAAAGAAGTATGCAAGAAATAGACTGATGCATAATTCAAAACTCATTTGTTGTCATGGATTTTATGTTAATGCTTAACATTCAGTATGCATAGCTTATGGGACTAGCTGTTTATAACAGCATTACCTTGGATATTCGTTTCCCCCCCTGCTGTTACAAGAAATTATTGAGCCCTCCCATCATTCCTAGTGATCAAAATATACCAGTAGGCATCTGCAGTGTGACCACTGACGACTTGTGTCAAATTATGCCTGTAAGTATAACGTTATTAGCTTATTCCTTAATGCTTACTCCTTAATGATAAATCATTTCTCTTCCACCTGAAGTCTTTCTTCGCCTAATGCTGTTCTTATTTTTAAGTATATTTTCTCTATGTATGTAACCCATCTCCTTTTTCATCTAGCTTTCTTCTTCCTCACAGAGAGATATCGCCCACTTTGCTGCCCTCCTAAGCTCTTACAGCACAGCAGAACAGATTTTGAAGGAGAGAGAAACAGATTAGAATCCAGGCTCTGCCACTTACTAGCTCTGTGAACTTGGCTAAGTTATTTAACCTTTTTTGAGCTCTAGTTTCCTTATGTGATCAATGGGATAGCAAAACTTACATATGGGGCAATTAAATGAGATAATAAAGCCCTTAGTAATTGATTACATCTGTGGATTCTTATTAAGATGATACTATGCAGTATCAGTAACAGTATCTGCAAAAAAATCTCTAAAATAAATGCAACAAATGAATTTTGTGGTACTGTCTCTTATAATATTCTTCCCCTCAGAAATTAGATTTCTCATCATCAAATATAATCAAAGATTAAAATTTAGTAGAGGAGTGGATTCTATACATATTCTTCTGACAGTCCCCTAAAATAATGTTTTTTATAGCTCAGTTTGGTACCTTTTGGTCAGCAGAAATTCTCGGTGATATCTTTAGCAAATAGCCTAGATGGGGAGAATCTCTGTTGCTAAGTATTCCTACCTAAATATCCCTGTGTTTTAATGATCCAGTGAGTTTGGTGTAGGGTTGGTGACTCCCTGTTGAGTTGAGAAATCTCTCCAGAACATGTTTGGTTAGAAAACTCTTCTTCATACTCCCCAGAGGTTTGATATCAGACACATTTTGGAAGTTGGTTTAGGATATTTTCAATTAAGGGCATAAATCTACATTTTTAAAGACTTAATAGTGGGGTGCCTGGGTGGCTCAGTCAGTTGGGCATCTGGCCCTTAATTTTGGCTCAGCTCATGATCTCAGGGTCATGAGATTGAGCCCCAAGTGGGGCTCTGTGCTGGGTGTGGAACCAGCTTAAGGTTCTCTCTCTCTCCCTCTGCCAGCACCCCCCCCCTCCCCCCCCCCCCCCCGCGCCCGCCCCCCCCCCCCCACCCTCCGCTGCTGGAGCATGCACACTCTCAACAAAACAAAACAAAAATGACTTAATAGTTAAAAAAAAATAGTATGATATGAGAGTGCACAAGTTAATAGAGCAGGCTCTGATTAAGAAACTGAAAGCTCAGGGCGCCGGGGTGGCTCAGTCTGTTAAGCATCGGTCAGGTCACAATCCCAGGATCCTGGAATCGCCCTGCAGTCAGGCTCCCTTCTCAGTGGGGAAACTGCTTCTCCCTTTCTCACTGCCCCCAGCTCATGCTCTCACTCTCTATCTCAAATAAATAAATAAATAAATAAAATCTTAAAAAACCAACAAAGTTCTCTTTTCTGTAGTCTTATATCTGCAACATACTAGCTATGACTCTGGATTATTCACTTAATTTTCTTACATGTAAAATGTAAGGAATACACTAGTCTCTGAGTTACCATCTCATTTTAGATTTTTGTAATTTTTTAATTGCATATATTAAATTTCTGTCAAATTTTTTACCAATTTTCTAATTTTATTACCGGTTTTTGCCAATAAAATGCCTAATTTTATGATTAAAACTATTCAAAATGGCTCATTTAGAGCCAGCTTTTTTTTTTTTTTTGAGTTAATAATGGATATTTTATGAATGACTACACTGAAATATTGTTTTATATTATGGAGCTGAAGATTTCACTGTGTTAATTTCATATTCTTATGTTGGCCCTTTAGTAATGAATCAAGATTCCTATACTGTGATGCTAATAAATGCAGTAATAGTCCACTGTTTCCTTAGACAAACCACTGGGATTGTCCTGTGGCAACAATAAGAAATCTTCCCAACCACAGCTTTATGAAAATTACACTTCAGGGTTTTAGATGAGAACAGAGGAGCCTCAAGCATATCCTTGAAGCAGCGACTATGATATATCTCTTCTGCTTAAGTCACTCCCAGATATATTGTATTAAATAAGACCAGGCAGAGTACTCAAATGCTGTGTAAAAACTGTATTCAGTATATTCACACACTCTTTATCTAATCACAGGTTTACAAAATCATAAAAAGTTTATACAGGTGATTAATAGTATTTTAGAACTAGCATATTATGGTTAAGAGTCTAAGATTGACAGTATAGGTAAACAAAAAAAAAAATCTCAACAAAAATAGGGGCTTGAAAATACAAAGTCTGGAAATAAAGGGCCTATAGTCCCAAATAAAAACAGATCTAAATATATAACTTCATAACCTATTGACTTTGTATTTTGTCTTTAAAAATTTCATCTCTGAAAGATGATGGTAAGTCTGTTCCCCTGGGTTTACCTGCTAGTCTGTGGCATTCTTAAAAACTGCAAAATCCCAATTATAATTTTCAGTGCTCATGATTTTTATTAATAATTGAAGCAGTATGCCAACTGTGCCAGCCTAGATTTATATAAAAATTTCTGGTTTTAACAGAACAAAAAATTATTATGTTTTTAAGTATGTAAGTATATAAGTATATAACATTTTATGCTGTTTACCTTTTCCTCTACTAATTTAAAATAAATAAAAACTTTATTTTTTTTTCATAAAACCTGAAAAATATTTTTAAATATTGGGTCAGTTTTTCTGTTTGTAAATGTTTGTTCATGGATACATGAGTTACAGGAAAATACTTCTTCCGCTGTTCCCAACTTTTTGGGTAGAGAGACGGGCACTGTAACTGAAATGTAGAAACAACTTAACATGTATGAACTGTGTGTTTTTATACTTAAAAGATGAATCCTAAGACAACAGATTTTTTAAGAATATACGTTGAGAAATACTACAAATTCATAAATAATAATGTTGCTGACAGCAGTGAATTTTGATGGAGACTGCGCTCTTCTCTTGCTGCATCAGAACAGATCCCAGAGTTATGCCTCTCTCATTTGAACTGGATGTTTTCCTCTTACATGACTTTTCCCAGTGAGTTTTTCAAGCCTTTCACATGGTAGAAATCATTAACAAACATTTTGTGCCCTGGAAAAATATATCCCAAATATTATCTTTAGTTCGAAATCTGAAAGAGCGTATCTACTCTATTTCACATGTGAGTTCACTATGGTAGATCTGCTCAACTATTTTAGGTAGTAGTATTTGATTAAAAACACAGGTAACGGATATCTTTTTACAGGAGTTGGCCCATGGGTTAAGTGAACTCCTATCCTATGAAGGCAATGTTGAAGAAGATTTCTATTCAACGTTCCAGGTACTGTTCAGGGCAAATAGCTTTTTGTTAACCATGTATTTCATATGTGAAAAATGCCACTTGTTATTCAACACCTATCATTAGAAGAGATGAACAAGGATTAATCTGTAGTGTGTGATTAACACACACCATCCCATATCATAAGGGCTCTTAACCTGATAAAGCAGAGATAGTGCAGCAGACCCATGTAGATGACCAGTCAAGGAAAGTGCCTAAAGAAGCTCCCCAGGGTGCAGGTACTCTGCTAGGCACCTGGCATATGCCCTTGGCTTAGCTACTTCCTCTCAGCTTTTCAGCTTCTAAAAATAAGCCTCTCCTGTAGCTTCAGTGCAAGAAGTTAGGAGCAGAAACTAGTGGATCAGACCAAAATGGTCTCATTTCCTCTCCTCTAACAGTAATTGGGAGATGGAAGTCAGAGTAATCCACACAGCTCCGAAGTCCTGAGTATTATCTAAATGGCCATACTAGTTGATGAACAGCAGTAAGGTATTCAACTGTGCTCAACAGAGAGGGTTAAGTCCCGGTAGTTTGTAGATCGGTGGGGTGGGGACCTGTTCTTAAATTTATACAAAACTGTTCGTTGAAGCCTATTATTAGATTAACCATACCAATAAATATCTTGTGTTGGAATATCCCAACAGGTTTTTCAAGAAGAATTTGGAATCATTAAATCCTACAATTTAAAGCCAGGTGGTGATAAAATTCCAGTTACCAATCAAAATAGGAAAGGTAAGGAGACAGCATTTCTTAATTGAAATGCATGAATGTTTACCACTTACTTTTACTATCTAATGAATGTAAAATTGCCTTCCAGAATATGTGCAGCTTTATATTGACTTTCTTCTCAACAAATCCATCTATAAGCAGTTTGCTGCCTTTTATTATGGATTTCATAGTGTGTGTGCTTCAAATGCCCTGATGGTGAGTTTAAAACTAAATTATGCTTTCGGTTAGATTTTGTAATACTGTAATATTGACAAATAAGTCCTGAAATAGATAAGCTTCTAAAATAGAATTTTTTTTTACTTTTCGAAGGTAGAGCTATAAATAAAAATAGTTTTCTTCTTTGGCCTTAATTCTCTAATGGGAGAAAAGACCAGTCAACTCCCTTTTTCTTTCCTTGGGCTCTGTCTTGTACTATGTCTTTTGGGGTTTTAAGAATTTTCCTTAAGATTAGATGACGAGATTCCCATAGGCTCAAGGAACAAAGCACAGAAAACAGTTATACATAAGCTGCCCGGCCGAAGCCATAGCTTCTGACTAAGGAACGTATCTATAACTGCTTCCTGCTGCAACTCTGAGTTACCTTTTGCCCATAGGAAGTAGTTTGTCCTCAGAGTCATGATGCACTCTGGTTGGTTGGACATGCCTTAGCCATGTGAAGGTGGGTCAGCTGCCATTCAGAACACTGTGTCAGATAAAAGTCAGGCAAAGTCTTCTAATGAAGCCCTGCACTTCACACCAGCTCCACAGCGGGCGCTCTGTCAGGCCACGAGTATCTCCCCCTCAGTTTTAGTATGAGCGTTTGGAGTAGGGTCTTCCATTTGAGATATTATTACAGGAAAGAGCTGGTTTTAAGGTAACCTCTGTCCGGTATTTTAAAAGCACTGCTGAAAAAGGAGCACTTTATTGAGCTCTAACTGGGTTTTGTCTGGGGCACACTGCTAGTTGTGGGGGTGGAGGAGGGAAAATAAGAATTAAATGACACAGCGTGGTCTCCACTCTTAAGTTTTAATCTCTTCAGGTGAGAGACAACTTACAAATTAACATTCAATTTACAAATTAATGTTACGTAGGTGAAAAACCCAGTGAACTACACCAGGAAGACTATAACCAAGTACCCAGACTCTGCAGTGCACCTGGGAGGCGTGTGGGATATTGGAAGGAGGCTGGAATAGCTGAGAGTTTCAAGCAGGCTTGGGGGGGCGAGGGCAGGGGCAGGGGCAGGGAAGAGTTGTCATTTGAATTCATGCTTAGTCATCTGCTTGTTTTTCTGGCAAACTGCTAATTACTGTTTGCAAAAGGGAGAGCCTAATAGTTTGACAAGATTTATAAACTTTCAGAAGCAAAAGTATCTTAACCTCAGTAGAAAACTAAAATGGAGATTTTTTTTTCCTTAATAAAAATGACTTGATTTACTATAAAGAAGTCATGTGTCTTATAATTCGATTCAGTGAAGACAGTTCCACTTTCATTTATTTAATCATCACTTTTTATTATCATTTTTGGAAAATAATTCTTGGCAGCTGCTTCGCCCAGAAGAAGTTGAAATTCTGGTCTGTGGAAGTCCGGAACTGGACATGCACGCTCTGCAGAGAAGTACTCAGTACGATGGCTACGCAAAAACAGACCTAACGATAAGGTCAGCACACCCTGCTGCTGAGATGGAGATTGCCGGAGGGGGAATGAGAGAGAGTGGGGCCTGTTTGTATAAGTTAGCTGAAATATTGTAGTCCTGTCTTATTTTATCTTTAGAAAGTAACATGAGAATATTAAATATGAGAAAGCACTTGGCAGTCCCCTTGGGAGAAAGTGGTATAAATAAGTCTCTACAAAAGTATAAAGATTTTTTTTTAATCTATTTTTAGAAAGAGATGGCAGGAGCTGGGGTGGGGCAGGGACGGAGAGAGGGAGAGAGAGAATCTTAAGCAGGCTCCACACCCAGTGCAGAGCCCAACATGGGGCTTGATCTCATGACCCTGAGATCATGACCTGAACTGAAAGTAAGAGTTAGATACTTACCCTACTGAGCTACCCAGGTGTCCCAAGATTTTGCTTTTTTAAAAAATGACTTTGGTTCTAGAATTTGGGGGATGCTCTACTTACAAATAGCATTTTACTAGCACTGTGCTGAAAAAAAATAAAAATAAAACTTGTAAATTATATAGGAGAAAAATGGCTTTTGTACCATCTACTGTTAAACTACTTTTATAATTCTATAAAGATGTTACCTTTGGAGTGCCTAGGTGGCTCAGTTGGTTAAGCATCTGACTCTTCATCTCAGCTCAGGCCTGATCTCAGGGTGGTGAGCTCAAGCATTACACTGGGCTCCACGCTGGGCACTGAGCCTACTTTAAAAAGTAGGTTACTGACTGTGGACTCTGAGAAACAAACTGAGGGTTTGGGAAGGGAGGGTTGTGGGGGGAGTGGGTGAGCCTGGTGGTGGGTATTAAAGAGGGCATGGATTGCATGGAGCACTGGGTGTGGTGCATAAACAATGAATCTTGGAACACTGAAAAAATAAAATTAAGATGTTAAAAAAAATAGGTTACTTTCATAATAATGTTAGTCAAGAATCTGATTCATATATAGAAGCTTGCCATTCCTTAACTTCACATTAAGGGCTATTGCATATGTTTAAGGGAGTTTTTTCCTTAAAGCTTACTTTATGTTACTTTATTCTGATCGGCAGAATTTTTGACAAGACATTTTATATAAATTTCCTTTGGTGTTCTCTAGATATTTCTGGGATGTTGTGCTTGGATTTCCTCTTGATCTTCAAAAGAAGTTGCTACATTTTACTACAGGAAGTGACAGAGTACCTGTAGGAGGGATGGCTGACTTGAACTTTAAAATCTCAAAGAATGAAACTTCCACTAACTGGTAAATTTCCAGATTGTAATTTTATTTTTTTAATCTGCAAGCTTTGCTAATAATAATAACAACAACAACATATTTGTTTGGAATTAGAGGATTCTTTCGATCAGAAGTCATTTTTATAGCAAAAAAATCTTCAGAGTAAATAAAACCTTGACATGAGAGAGTAGAACGTATATGTATTAAAGTTCTCTATTCATTTTTGAGATTTACCAACAGTAATAATTCCTTTCTATCAACTTTTTACTTTGCTAAGTCAAATGCTTTGTAGTCTCTTTTAGAATCTAGCTGGCTTTTAGTAGTATGTTGTATAATGTCATTTTTATTTAAAGGTGTTTTTTATTAAAAATATTAAGGTGAGTTTTTTGACTTGAATTATGATTAGTACAAGAAATCCTCTAATAGTAGTCCTTCTTTTTTTAATCTAGTGCACTTTGCATATGAAAGTAATAATGATGGCTTTGCTTTCTAATATTATTGATGGGTTAACGCTGATCTACTTGTTTTCCCAAACATCTTATAATTTTTAAAGCTGATTTGAGTAGACGCTGCTTTTATTCGAATCAGTTTTTTCTCCCACCCAATTTACTCCCTGACCTTTGTCAGCTCTTCCTTTCATTTTAGACCTGGACTCAGCCCTTTCCTTTTCCATGGCCACCACCCTGCTGGAGTTGTTTTTTGTCTCCTTCCTAACTTATTGAAATAGCCTTCTTCCTGGTCTACTTGCTCAGATTCTTCCTTTTTAAATTATTTTATCTATTAAATTCATTTTCCTTAACACTGCTTTGTTCATGGTATTTCCTTGGGCCATAATAGCTTTACTGTTCTTCTTCAGTAGAGGCTCTAGAATCTAGAGCCTGTCTGATAAAGCTCTACAGTCTTCTCCCCAAGATTACATAGCAGTTTCCCTTTCTTATCCCAGGCTTTAGTCAGCAGGCTATTTTGCTATTCCTTCAACACATTTTGTCCTTTCCTTTTTTCATACTTTTAAGTGGTTCTCTTAATATATGACATTCAGTTGGGGTCTCTCTACCCAAGAAAGTTCTACCCCTCCTTAAAGACCCATTTTCACATCAACTTCCTCAGTAAAGTAAAAAAAATCATTGTTCCTTTGATGTACTCCTCAATTATTTTATAGAAATCATATGTCACTTAGCATCTTGCACCTTTATCTTGGTCATTTAGCCCCTCAAGGCAGAGGTCATGCCTAATACATCTTTATATTTTTCAAATAGCCACACACATATTAGGTGTTCAATTAATGTTTCTTGAATGAATATTTCAGTCAACATCAACATTATATTAAAATACAAAACAAATATTTATATACATACATATATATTACACACACACACACACATACATTAAGAAATGTCTAAATAAGATTTATAATTAAAGACCAAAAATGAAAAAAATTCAAAAGAAGCTTTTTTGCAGGGTGCCTGGGTGGCTCAGTCAGTTAAGCGGCTGCCTTCAGCTCAGGTAATGATCCCAGGGTCTTGGGATTGAGCCCCGCATCAGGCTCCCTGCTCAGCGGGGAGCCTGCTTCTTCCTCTGCCTCTGCTGCTCCTTCTGCTTGTGTTCTCTCACTTGCACTCTCTCTCTCGAATAGATAGATAAAATCTTTTTTAAAAAGAAGAAGAAGTTTTTTAAAGGTTATAGATTTATTTATATAACAGAAATTAATTTTTTAGGATATTGAGTAACAAAAATATTGTCAATTTAAGAAGAGTAACCTGGGGGATGCCTGAGTGACTCAGTCAGTTAAATGCCCCTTGATTTTGGCTCAGGTCTTGATCCCAGTGTCATGATTTCAACCCCCACATTGGGCTGTGGAGCTTACCTCACCCAACATGGAGCCTACCTTAAAAATAAGTAAATAAATAAATAGAGTAATGTGAGTAATGTAATTTGATATAAAAGTGATATCACACCTAAACTTTTCCTATTGTTATTTCAGAGAGTATTTTTGTAAGCATCCATGGTTTAGTCATGAATCTTCCACAGCTCTAGGATTTGCAGTAGGACATTCACATAGATGAAATACAGTTGTCCACCAAAGATGTGTACATCACCATTGTAGATCCACTAGATTTTTGTTAAATAAGAATGTTAAATTTTTACATGGTAACAGTATTGATGTGAGGTCTGACTGAACTGGGTTTGATTATCAAAGGTCTACAACTTTACCAGCTCCGTAGTGTTGAACAGATTACTTAACCTGTATGTTCCCATGTTTAGTTTTCCTCATCAGTAAAATGAGGATAACAAAAACTACTTTTTAGGTTGCTTTGAGGCTTAAATGAAACATTGCATATAAAAGCACTTCGCACAACACTGGTTGTAGACCAAACAATAAATGCAAACTGATTATGACAGTTTTAAGTCTTTTAATCCTACAAACTTTTTTCTTTTGAAAATGTTCTCCTTTTCCCTGGCACATTTCCTGTTTTCTTTTTCACTAACTTCTCTGATGGCCCTTCTGATGCTGTGAAGTTCCTAAAGTCTGAAGGAGGGGCCTAGGAAAAGGGTAGCGGTCTAGAGTGAAGATAAACAGTGTCATCAGGGCCAAGACCAGGGCTGGTCCAGAAGATTTGGAGGACGAAAGCCGCATTTGCCTGAGGGTGGCGGCACTGAAAGCATGGGCGTCAGGTGTCCAGGAGTGTCCTTTTTTATTATTTTTGGACAGTCAAGACTGAAATAATCATAACAGTTGTATTATCCACCGTTCTGCTGGCCTTTTTATGCACATAGCTCTTTAAATCGTCTACTAAACAACCCACTTGGATAGTTTACCCTGCTGTGGTAACAAGGACTGAGATATGGAGTCATGAAGCCACTCGGACAAGATCCCATGGCCAGTAAGTCAGGGACAGCATTCAAATTCAGATCTGCCTCCAACAGTAAAGCCTCTAGGATGCAAGGTTCGCACGAGCGCAGGGACATTGACCATCTGGTCTGTAAACCCACCCCTGTGTCTAGAACAACGGTGCCGAAACATAGCAGGAACTCTGTAAGTATCTGTTCAGTGAAGGAATTCATGAGCCACCTCTTGGCAATAGCGAGCTAGGTTTGACTTGGCCGTGTTTGACAATAGCTTAGCACTTAAACTGTATGTGTTTTGAGACTTAGTATCTGTAAAAAAAATTTTTTTCCCTAGGTTGCCTGTGGCCCACACCTGCTTCAATCAACTTTGCCTTCCCCCCTACAAGAGCAAAAAGGACCTAAAACAGAAATTGATCATTGGAATTTCAAATTCAGAAGGTTTTGGACTTGAGTAACCTAGAAGACTTGAAATATATTTTATATGTAGCATTCACTTCCCTCTTATTGTGCCTTTAACCTTTTCATGTCTCTGTCTCACACCACCTTGACAAAGCTCACCAACTTTAAGATACTGATTTTTTAAAAATCAAATATAAAATATGTTTAGTGGGGGAGGCATGATTTTCTAAAAACACAGAAATTGCTTGAGTGAGGAAAAGACCAGATGTCAGAGACAGGTGTGGGTCTAGGCCCTCTTTTTTATAGCACTTTATGATTCTCCATAGGTCGTTCCGCACAGGTGTTCCACTGGGAAAGCAAAGCCCAGTGAGGAATGCCCTGACCATGTAGTGGAGCCCAGTGGGGCCCCATGGCAGACTGTGCTGCTGGCTCACAGTGGCAAAGCACACAGCTCTGTTCTCATTCACGTGAGGCATGTAGCCATATTTTCATATAGAGGTAAACGACAACAGTATAAATGCAGTTTACAGGGTTTTTGTTTTTGTTTTTGTTTTTGTTTTTTGATATACTGGCTTTGGTCCTATAAGATTCTTTTCAACTGTTGCTGAAAAGCATGTAAATAACTACATAATAGCCTGAGAATAATGGGATTTTGATAGTGCCATTTATTGCTAAAAGATTTATTTTTACAAAATAAATTCAGGGTTTTAGATGTGTATACAGCTTTTACAAATCAATAAAGATGAATGTACAAGAGTGTTAACTATTTTCAGACTAATTGGATTCGAGGTTCCGTTCTTTTAAGTAATGTTAGTCTGCATGCACATTGGCAGTAAACTAGTTACTTTGAGTATTCTGTAATATTTGTATAATGATCATTTCTTCTTAAGGGTCAGGACATTAGAGGGGATATCAGATCTAACTGTTGATAAATTAAGTCAATTACAAGCACAAAAGAAAAGAACTGTTTTTATATATACTTTGATTGATGTACAAGGCTTACTTCTAATATTTTTTGAACACCAGTTGTACTGAAACACAAATTTTGGGGAAAGGCTAGGATAAGATATTTGACAAAAGTGAATACAATAATACCATCTGTGTCAAAATGATGTAGCCTGGTATCAAAATAAAGTTCAGCATTTTGGCCAAAATGTTTGTATTTCACTGGATTCTGAATGTAGTAAATTCAAAAGTATTCTTTTTGGAGTTTCTCAACAAGTAGCACGTAAAAAGAAACCACATTTTAAGTCAGACTGTAAATGGTTTTCTTTTTATTCATAGCAAATGAAGCAGTTTTATTGGCATGGTACAAATATTTCCAAATCAAGACTTCTCTATTATATTCTGATAGCTTTCCTTCAGGAAACTCTGGAGGTACATTTGCAATAATAACGAAGCCAGCATTTAGTACCAGCATATGGTTCACAGGCAAATAATACTGTCCCCCAGTTTTTTCTTAGTTACGCTGTTTTCTTATTGCTATGCTTCCTACACCCAACCAGCAGAATTCTTTAGGGTGGAGGAATGGATCAGCTCGTTCTCCTGTAATGCTAGAGCCAATTCCGAATCCTCAAGGAACAGGACTTACTGAGCTTACTGTTCTCTTTGAGATGACAGTGACTCTGCTTTTCCACCAGGTATACTATGGAAAGGATTTTTCCTCTTAAAAATCTTGGAAAAGCCTAAGAGAGTTAAAGGCCTGTTGGTTTTGTTTGCTCTATTTTTAATCCGTATGCAAATAAAACTGCTTCTCTGTTACACTGCTAGAGCTAGAGCATAAGATGTTTAATGTAGGTTACTACTTACTAATAAGCACAAAAGAATCATGTATAAGAAATCAGATTTAAGTGTTTTAAATAAAATGTAAACAGAGTTTTTATTTGGTAGAGACGGAAAAATTGTGTTGGCTTGGTCTGCATGTTTAATGATGTGCTTGTATATCGGTAGCTCTGTCACTTTTAAATAAGTACACAAGCAAGCCAAATTTTTAAATGACAAAGTCCATAAGTAACTAGAAAATTATTGTTGTCTGTTGTTATTAAGTTGAAATTTATAAACATTTATCACTTAATTACAAATTGCCTTTATTTATTTATGTTGTTTTGGTTTACAGTGTAATAATACCTCATTTTCTTAAAAAAAAAAACCACTACTGTTCTATTTCCTTAATTTAAATAGCTAGAAAATTCATGTAGTTGCTTTTTTTAATATAATCTGTTAAGGAATTCTTGATTTTTATATCTGCAACAGTAAATTAAAGCATTGTGCTGTATTTATCAGTATTTACAAAATGTCCTGTCCCTTTTAAATCTTTGCTTAATCATATTTTTGTCTGTATGATCAAAAGTTTTTAACAGTCTGTCTTTTTTGTACAAATCTGTATTGTATTAAGTTGTTCATTTCTGGATAAAATTTTTCAAATATTAAAGTTATACAATCAGGTTTCTGCTCAATTTTTTAATCTTAGGCAATTAATTAAAACCATAAGTTTAAAATATTTTATAAAAGCACACTGTCTCTTACACTAGTGCTTAGGAAAATTGCTAATACATAGAGCTTCAAAAGATATGTGTTGATATTGACACCAAATAAAACCAATTTCTTTCACATTATTTTTAGTGTGAAATAATGTCTATCCAGTGTCTGGATGGTCACAGACCATTCTGTCAAATGAACATTATAACACCATGGAGGCCACCCAGAAAGGAACCAAGTATGACATTTCATTGGCCAACTTCAGATCTTAAGTATTCCTCCCCAAAACCATTAGTTTAGTCTTCTTCCCCTAGCCCACATCTCCCATGCTTAAGGAAAAGAGAGAAGAGATTATGAGAATGTAGGGGAGAATGGCTTGAGTGATTCATGGAAGAGAGCTGACTGATTCATGGATAATAGGCAGCTGGGTGGGCGGATGGAAGACAAGGGTGGCAAATACACAATCAATTCTCAGTGGCAAATACACAACCAATTCACCCCGATGGCCACACAGCCTCTGGTCCAGTGTGGTGGTTATGAACCGTGCCTTGGTGCCAGACTGCCTGGATTTGGGTTTGCTATTCACTAGCTGTGTTTCCTTGGGCCAGTAACTTATTCTCCACCACCCCCCCGTCCCCCGCCTCAATTACCACGTGAAAATAATTTGTAAATGGAAATAAAAAACCTCCCTATCTTGCAGGTTGGCTTGTAGGAGGATTAAGTGGGTCAATGTGTGTAAAGCCGTCACAGCACGTGACATATGGTAAACAATATGATGGGATGCAAGAGGGAGCCTGGTGCTAAGGTGATGACTTGTAAAACCACAGTTTCTGCAGCCCTCTGGAGGTCTTTGACTATCAGACACTGGGGACAACCACAGATAAAAGACCACAAAGTGCTTCTGAGGCATTAAAATTGCGCTAGGAGAGTATTTCTTATTCTAGAAACAGTGCGTTAGAATTTATCCTTGTAGGTGTTTCACTGGGCAAGGGTTTCTTCTTTTTTTTTTTTTTTTGCATCAATTTCTCTGTATTTTATTTTTTATTTAAATTCAATTAATAAACCTATAGTGTATCATTCATTAGTTTCAGAGGTTGAAGTCAGTGATTCATCAGTCTTATGTAACACCCAGTGCTCATTATATCACGTGCCCTCTTTAATGTCCATCACCCAATTATCCCATCCCCCAACCCTGGCCCCCTCCAGCAACCCTCGGTTTGTTTCCTATGTTTAAGAGTCTCTTATGGTTTGTTTCCCTCTCAATTTTGTCTTGTTTTATTTTCCCCTCTCTTCCCCTATGGTCCTCTGTTTTGTTTCTTAAATTCCACATGAGTGAGATCATATGATAATTCTTTCTGTAACTGACTTATTTTGTTTAGCATAATACCCTCTAGTTCTATCCAATGATAAGATTTCATCCTTTCTGATGGCTGAGTAATATTCCATTGTGTGTATACACACACACACACACACACACACACACACACTACATATTCTTTATCATTCATCTGTCAATGGACATCTGGGCTCTTTCCATAGTTTGGCTATTGTGGACATTGCTGCTATAAATATTGGGGTGCAGGGGCCCCTTCAGATTACTGCATTTGTATCTTTAGGGTAAATACTCAATAGTGCAATTGCTGGGTCATAGGGTAGCTCTATTTTCAACTTTTTGAGGAACCTGCATGCTGTTTTCCAGAGTGACCACACCAGCTTGCATTCCCACCAACAGTGTAAGAGAGTTCCCCTTTCTCCACATCCTCTGGGCAAGGGTTTCTAATACTATTTTACAAATGTGTAAACGGCATAATTTTAAAACTCCTAAGTGAGGAGTTTATTTTTAATGAAGTATTTCAAATACAGAGAAAATTTTCAGAGATTAATACAGTAAAAGCATTTCCCCACACTCAGATCTAATATGTTAACATTTTGCCTGACTTTATTTAAAAATAAAATATTTAAAAATAAAAAATTACAGATGGAGTTGAAGTCCCTTTTTGTGTCCTTCTACAATCCCAAAGTACTCTGTCCTTTCTCCATTAACCTGCGGTGGCCATGAACCCTTCCAGCACAGTCTTACATCCCTCACCCACGCACCTGTCTGTAAACACCAGACAGCGCTGCAACGGTCACATACCCTAATAGACTCTACTATGGGTACAAAGTGTCTACACCCAATATTGTCTTTCCAGGTTTAGCCCTGATTCTACATTTAGATATAATTCCCCCAGTTTAGTTGCAGAATGGAATCCTATTAACCGTATAAACACCACAGTTTGCTGACCCGTCCTTCACAGATTAACATTTAGATGTTTTCACCAGTGTGAACCAGGCCATGATGGGCGCCCTCGCCCAGACTGAGTGAACATGGATAGTCTCCCTAGATTGTAAACCCAGATGTGGAATGGCCAGAATCACAGGCTGAGACGCAGATATTACTGTCCAGTTAGTCTCAGTATTAATCAGTATTAATTTCCACCACATTCTAAGAGTTGTCATTTCTCCACATTATCCTTAACACTTGATTTTACCTTACCATTGTGTTTTTTACATTTCCACAATTACTAATGATGTTGAGCACATTTTTGTATGTTGATAGACCATTCCTATTTCTTCTAGGAATGGCTAGTTCAATATGCTGGCCTATTTTTTTTCCCTTGATGGTTTTTAGGAGTTATTTCTTTACTCTTGATTCTGATCCTTTGTTAATCTGCCAGTGACCATGTGACTTTGAACGAATAACATCTCTTCACCTCAGTTTACGCTCAGTTCACCTCTGTAAAATAAAGAAAATAATAATACATAGCTCATAGAACTGTTAGATAAGCCTGTGTATAAGCATGTATAAGAGTGTGTGTCTGTATATACTTATGTATATATGTATATATTTTAAATATATGTAATATGAAGTTAAATAAGCGTATAAGTATATGTATATATATCTAGTTAATATATACACAAAACATGTACTTATATATATACCTATTTAACATATATATGTGTGTAAATAAGTTCTTATATTTATGCCTGAGCCATAATCATGTTTGGTATTATCATTATAGCTTATGCATTGCAGAGATCTTCTATTATCAGACTTGACTTTCATAAAATGAATTTTTAAATTTTAACGTAGTCCATACAATAAAACATATAGTTAGTGTTTGTTTAGATTTAACCATGTATTTACAATTGCCCTGCACACCATTCCCTCATCTGTTGTTCCTCACACTTCTCTCTGGGATCAGTTTTCTATCTCCCAAATTAAAATTATTAGAAGCTCCTTGAATGTTTGTTGGTAGTAAACTCTTTTTTCACTCATCTGAGAATGACTTTCTTTCACTTTTATTCATGAAAGATAGCTTTATTGGGGTGCCCGGGTGGCTCAGTTTGTTAAGTGTCTGCTTCGGGCTCAGGTCATGGTCCCCGGGGTCCTGGGATCAAGCCCCTCATGGGGCTCCCTCCTCAGCGGGGAGTCTGCTTCTCCCTCTGCCTCTGTTTCTCATTCTGCTTGTGCACTCTCTTTCCCTCTCAAATAAATAAAATCTTTTTTAAAAAAAGAGAAAGCTTTATTAAGCATGCATTTTTATGTTGATGGTTATTTTTCTCTTAGGACTTTTAATGCATTAATCCACTATCTTCAAGTTTCATTATTGATATGAAGTTAGCTGTCAGTATAATCACCATTTGGTAGATAATCTCTTTTTCTCTACTTTTAATATTTTCTCATGATGCTACTGAACATCAAAGATGATATATATTGTGTATTTTTTATCCCACTTAGAATTCATTATGGTTCTTGATTCTATGGATTTGTATCTTTCAATTCTAGAAAATGCATCAGCCATTTCCTCTTTGAATAATGCTCCCTATTCTCTCTAATCTCTTCTGTTAAACATATATTAGAACATCTCATTCAAACATTCCATCTCTCTGTATGCCTAATCTGTTGTTTAACCAACCCACTAATTTTTTTTTAAATTTTCAATGGCTCTATTTTTTTTTTATTTCTACAGATTCTTTTGTTTCGTTTTCAAGCTCACCTGTCCTTTTTTCATACTGTTCTTTCCTTCATATGGTTTTATTTCTTTAATAATTTTCAGCATACTTGGGGCACCTGAGTGGCTGAGTGGGTTAAGCCTCTGCCTTTGGCTTAGGTCATGATCTCAGGGTCGTGGGATCAAGCCCTGTATCGGGCTCTCTGCTCAGTGGGGAGCCTGCTTCCCCCCCCACCCCCGCCGCCTGCCTACTTGTGATCTCTCTCTCTCTCTCTCTGTGTCAAATGAATAAATAAAATCTTTAAAAAATTTTTTTCAGCATATTTGTTTGATACTCTCTTTTAGATGGTTCTACTCTTCAGTTCTTGAAGTACTAATTCTTATATTTCTTTCTTTTTTATAAAGAGTTGATTTTTTTTTAAAGATTCTATTTATTCATGAAAAACAGAAGAAGAGAACGAGAGGCAGAGGTAGAGGAAGAAACAGGCTTCCTGCCTAGCAGGGAGCCCCATGAGGGACTTAATCTCAGGACCCCAGGATCATGACCTGAGCTGAAGGCAGACTCTTAACTGACTGACCACCCAGGCGCTCTATAAAGATTTAATTTTTTTTATAAAGATTTAATTTTTAATTAATCTCTATACCTGAGGTGGGCCTCAAACCCACAACCCCAAGACCAAGAGTTGCATGCTCTGTCAACCAAGCCAGCCAGGTCCCCTAATTCTTGTATTTCTTCATCTGCTGGATCTCACAGTGATTTGTTTCCTTGTATGATTTGTGATTTTGTATTTTTGCATTTTCGGTTTACCTTAGGGTCCTGAGTCGGGCAAGTGCCCTAGTAGCGTAGTTCCATGTTGTTCTCAGCCAAGGCCCTCCAGGTTTCCCACACCAATTTTTATATTAACTTCTTGGACTAGACTTCCTTTCCCACTTGTGTAAATGTGTAAATAAACTTGTGTAAATAAACCCACCTGTAGTGGGTTTATGAGTAGAATTTTTCTATCCCCTTTTCATAGACATAGCAACCCTTTTATTTTTTTTTTTAAGATTTTTGTTTATTTTGACCCAGAGAGAGAGCATAAGCAGGGGTAGTGGCAGGCAGAGGGAGAAGCAGACTGCTCAGCAGGGAGTCAGATGCAGGACTTGATCCCAGTACCCTGGGATCATGAACTGAGCAGAAGGCAGATGCTGAACTGACTGAGCCATTCAGGCATCCCCATAGCAACCCTTTTAAACTCTAGGCTTTATGAAGTGGGATCAGTTTTGCTGCTCACCTTGAATTAGGCCTAAGGCCTGTCTGCTGAACTCCTGGGCACCGAGGCATGTCTGCTGAACTCATGGGCACTGAAATCCCTTACAGAGCTCATCACCCCCATGAGTCACCTAATCCTGCTTACTGCTTTCAACTTTTCATTTCTACCTCATTTCCTATAAGTGATCATTTCCCTTGCTCTCAATCTTGGGCATTTGTATTTTAAGATTTTTGTAGGTATGTTCCAAAAATTTATAAAATTCTATTGTATTCAATGGCCTTTTCTGTTTCAGCTCAGCCTATACGAGCATGCCCTTTGTTCTTTTTACCCCATTCTATTTGCGAAACTTTTAAATATACTGTTTCCTATAGATTATTTGCACCAAGGCTTATTAATTTTTAACTTAATACTTTTTTTTTTTTTTTAAGTAGGCTCCGTGCTCAGTGTGGAGCCCAACACAGGACTTAAACTCACAACCCCAAGATCAAGACCTGAGCTGAGATCAAGAGTCGGACACTTAACCAACTGAGCCACTCAGGTGCCTTGTTAATTTAACACTTTTATTGAGTGACTATTATATCAGCTAGAGGCCAATGTTTAGCTCTATACACTGCTTGTTTATTCTTTACAAACATAAGAAGCAGATGTGATTCTGAATACTTATGAAGCATTAAAATGTGTATTATAGCAGGGAAACTCCTCCAGGATTTTCATAGCAATTATACAACTCAATGTTTTCACGCCATTTAGGTATTATAACTGAACCCATGGGTAGACAGACAATAGGAGCATGAATCCCCATCGAGTTTAGCTGCTGGGTTTTCCAGCAACACAACTTGGCTTTTTCCATGTGTACACATACCCACAATACACCCACACAAACATACAAATCACAATAGGAAAAATCTAGAATTATTTAGTAGGATTTCTCAAGGAATGTGATCTTGTGCTGTGTTTCCACTTGTATATAATATAGGCCACCTCTCAATCTGCCTTCCTTCCTTGTCTCTGTCATAGGCAAACTTACTCTCCTGACAGACTTGGCGTATAAATAGTGACCTCATTTCAACTTCTCTTCAACCTCCTATCAGCAAGCTTCACCTTTATGATGTTTCTCTGATGTGACCCTTCTTTCTACTTCATTCCTACAGCTTCCTCCTTGGTTTAGACACTCAACCCTTGATAGTTAACCAACTCCCTGACTGTAGACTCACTCTTCCCCTGTTTATCCTAAGGCTCCTCGATTAATCTTTATAAACTTGTGTTCTTCTCATGTGTCTTGCTATCAAGTGTCTAAGATACAGCTGATGTTGACCTAACCACCTGCCAACTCCAGAGCCTCACATGGGTTCTGCTCTATTTTGCATTTTCCCCAACACCAAATTCCGAGAGGATAGCTCCTTTACTGAACGCCCCATCCCTGCTCATCTTCCCACTTCTGAGGTCCTCTTCCCGCTCCTCCCCCACCAACCAACTCCTCCCTCAGCTCTGCCCCAAATCAGCCCACGTCTCCTGCCCTCCATTGCCTCCCAGATCAGAATTTTCTCTCCCCTGCCAAACCTTGCTCTGAACCATTCCTACCCCTCAAACAAACAAACAAAGAAACAAAACTAGCTAGAAGGCAAATCACACTGTTTTTCACACCATCCTACCTATCTTCATTTCTCAGGTGGTGCTCAGTGTTTTCAAACTGGTGTGTGATTCGATATACACGTATCAGCAGCTTGAGAATGGAGGTTAATTCCTGTGTCCCCACCTAGCACCTAGCACAGTGCTGGGTCAGTAAACTCAGATAAAATCCTACCTGACTTGTTGACTTTACTGGGCAGGTGAACAGGCATCCAGTCAGTGGAGTGAACCTAGAGAACTTAGCCCTGCTTGGGTAACATCGTTAATCATAGCCTATTGTCCTGACTCACACAAACCAGTTCCCACCCTGGCTGTCAGGACTCCAGTGTGTCAGCCTTCTGAACCCCACCTACCGCCATGTTCCCATCAGCCTGAACCTACCTTTCCACTCCCAGCTCCATGGAGCCTGAGCTTGCCTGCCTCCAATGACCAAGTAGCTCATTCACCAAACAAAACAAAATCAGTGAGCGTGATGGTCACCGTACATTAACTGTGAAAGGGAAAAATGGTTGCAGGATAGTTCTGGGGTACAATCCAAATTTTGGTTATGCGTGTATGTATATTTGTGAGTGTGTGTGTGTGTGTGTGTACATAAATGTCTATATATGTGTTTGTATGTTCTGAAAGATTTATTGCCCTTTGCTAATAGTAGTTATCACTGGGATCATGCATGATTTTACATTGGTCTTTCTGCTAGTATGTTTTTAATCTCTTTGCAATAAGCACTTTGTAATAAGGAAAAACTCTTTATTTTTTAAACCTGATATCTCACACTCTAAGCACCTACAGAAAAAGATGCATATTTATTGATCACCTATGATGTATGAGACATGTTTATGTACAACATCTCACATTTCACTTAGTCTTTACAACAGTATAAAATTGGTAAGAAAACTGAAGCTCAGAAAAGTCTAGACTTTTGCCCAAGGCCCACACAGGAACCAAGGCAGAATTTGAACTCCTATCTGTCTGACTCTAAACGTCATGATTTCTCATTTCAAATGCTTCCCCAAACTAGGGAGGCGTTCCAGAAATGCCTAAGCTTAAACTATGCTGCTAGAGGTCGACAAGATGTTTTCTCATTGATTGCCCCAGGAGTCAGTTAATCTGTATTCTCATCCTAAACTTGACACTTAATGGCTGTGTAACCTTAGATGATTTCTTTATTCGCCCCCCTTTTGTCTTTAAAAAAAAAAAAAAAAAAAAGACAAATATTCTTGGAACTTTAAAATATAGTAGAGAATAATAATTTCCTCTGGGTCAAGGAAGATATTTTGTCTATAATAACTCCTCGGGAAACCACGATAGTGAAACCCTATACATCTGATCACCTCAAATATAGGCAAAGAATATTTGCAGGGAAATTTACAGTTCTAAATATTTTTATTGTCAAAAGATAAAATCATTAATTCAACAAATAAAACTTCTGTGATGGGGTCAGGGAACAGAGAAAAAGATAAAAAACATCAATAAATAACTAAATTAAAAACATAAAAACAGTATAATTGAGACATTAACCCAAAAGCAGGTCCCTTAAAGAGGCTGATAAAAATCAATAAACTTCTAGCAAATATTAATCAGGAAAGGGTGGAAACCACACCAGATTAGAAAGGAGAAGCAGTCACAAGCAGCGGGGGGTGCCACGGAGCCCAGGTTTATCCTGCTCAGCAGAGGCTTCAAGTCTGTTACCGTCACCATCACCGTCTGGAAGAAACCAGTGTTGATGGGACAGATGTCAGAGGCTATTCTCACAGCACCCTCCAGAAACATGGCTGAGGAGAAAGAAATTGTATTGGACATATTCATCACAGCTGGGGACTCCTTCCTGTTCTGCTCTGTCCCTCACCCTACCCTCTCCTCTGAACTCTGCTCCCAGATCTCAGCAGCGGCCCAACTGCTCCCCTCAGGGTCCTGACAGCTCCCCCAAAACATGGCCACTTAGATCTCAGATCTCAGATCCTCTCCTTCTCTTCTCATCCTCCCATTGTCCTTCATCTCTCTTCCTCCTCCACCTTTTTACTCTGGTTCTAAAAATGACATCACCTACTGGTCACCCCAGGTCTCCCTTGTCCGAGTGGTTGCCAAGCCCCATCAATTCTGTCTCCACAGTGTGTGTTTACTGGTCCAGGCCTTGACCAGCTACTCAATGTTGTGCATTCCAATCTGAACTTTCTGTGGCCTCTTTCTTCCCAAATCCATCTACACCCAAGCTATCACCACCACATCACTCAGAAACCCTCAATGGCTCTCTGTTGCCCACAACACGAGGTCAAAACATGGCAGTAGATTGGAGGCTTTCCATGGTTCAATACAACTTAATCAATCTTAGCACCTATGCCTCTCCTTCAGACATGCCATAATCCTCCCAAACAGCGCATGGACTTGTCAGAAAGCCTTAACAAGAGTTCTGAGGGGTACCTGGATGCCTCAGTCAGTTAAGTGTCTGACTTCTGCTCAGGTCATGATCCCAGGATCCTGGATCGAGCTCCACATCAGGCTCCGCATTCAGCGGGGAGTCCGGTTCTCCCTCTCCCTCTGCCCCTCCCCCTGCTTGTGCCCTCTCTGTCTGTCTCTCCCAAATAAAATATACCTTAAAGATTATTAAAAGTTCAGAGAGAATGTTACTAAGAAACTGTGTAGATATCCAAGTTATTCTTTGAACAAAAAAGCAAGAAACATTTTTTTTAAGTAGGCTCCGTGCCAGCGTGGAGGCCAACGCAGAGCTTGAACTCACCGCCCTGAGATCAAGACCTGAGCTGAGACCAATTGTCGGATGCTTAACTGACGGAGCCACCCAGGTGCCCCACAATAAACGTTTTTGAGCATGCAAGAATTTAGGGAAATACCCATCTTAAACAACCAAACAAAGAAAAAACTACAAGATGACAAAACAGAGGCTCAAGTAGATAAATCCTAAAAACAAGGCAAAAAAGCAAACAACATTTTATGGGCAAGTGAAACCCTGTGTATGGGGCAAATGAGACATGTTATTTGCCATCCTCAGCAGAGAAAAGGGTAAGGAGCCAGGTTTTAAGTCCTGCCTCTGAGTTCGGACTAGACCTGGATTTGAATCCTCCACAATTCCATACTAGTTACAGGACTATGGGGTCATGCCTCAACGTCTCTAGGCCCCAATTTCCTACCTATCTACCTACTTCCTGTCTATCACCATCTATCTACTGTATCTATTCATTATCTAATATCTATCTCTGTACCATTACCTACCTCTCTACCTATCATCTGTCACCTAGACTCTATCTGTCACCTATCCCCTAGCTATCTATGAATAACAGAAACAGTTGAATTATTCCATTGTTAGGGAAATCCTGCTTCTTTTTCTATATACCAACCCTGCCACACACACACCAAAGGCCTTTGATTCTCTTGTCAGCTCAGGGAGTATTGTAATGAGAACTTGCTTTCTCTCCATTCCCTGACTGCTTCCCCCAGGGGAGGGCAGCTGCTTTTTGATTGATGAGAGCCTAGTCTCACTGGGCCATGTTTCCCTGGAGTGTGGCTCTATACACAGAAAAGCTGCCCTGGGCCTTATTCTTCTCTCCAGTGCTCTGGGAATCTCTGGCCTAGCCACAGTGGACACCTGAGCTTCCAGTCTCCTCAGTCAATGGCCACGCCAATGAGACACACCCCCCCCAATTCTCTAGCTCCTCCATTCGTATCTGGAGAAGTAAGAGTGGAGGAGAGAGAAGTCAGCAAAGATCAGCTAGGGTAACAAACAGATGGCCCAGACTCATGGCTTTGTAGACTAGAAGTTATTTTCTAACTCACTTAACAATTCTGGGAGGACATTCAGTTCATCAGGGCAACTGCCCCTGTCATCATGCCCAGGCCATTTCCATCCTCTAGGGCATCACTGATGACTGTATCCAGTGGGCTAAAGGAGAGAGCATGGCAGATCCACCCAGAAGATGTTCATGGGCCAGGCCCCACACTGCGTCTGCTCACACTGCTTTGGAGAGAACTCAGCAACACAGAGTCACAGGCTGGATTCTCAAGAATCACTAAAGTTCAGGAGGACACGGAAGTCATTTCGAAAACAGTGCCTGTGAAAGGAAAAGGGGAGAAGCTGCACTGGGGAGAGTGAGAAGCCAGGCTATAACAATGCAATCAGACAACACAATAGCCAAGCCAGTGGGGCGCTCTGGAGCGAATATTGTCTGTCAGGATTGTCCTCTCTGGGTCAAAATGGCCAGGCGTCTCTCTCATGCCTCAGGCTGTCAGGTGGGCCCTGGGAAGGATGTGACACTGGCTGAGGTGGCTCTCTGTAGCTTAAGTGGACCCTGAAGGAGCTGACAGCTGAAGACTACCCAGTGACTACATTTCCTGTCCTTCCTGGAAGGGGTGTCTGGAGGCACACCTCCATGTCGACCATATGTGGGCCACACCTAACTGCAAGGGAGTCTGAAAACTATGAGCCAGCTCTAGACCCAGAAAGAGGGGAAAGCAGGGTGTGGTGACATCTAGCAGGCCAGCATGATCTCTCTGTGTTCTCCACACCCAAGAGAGGCCTGAACTTGGGAGTTGATGGCACAGCAGACAAAGAGTCTGATCTCCACTTAGCCACGTGCACTTACTCCCCCTGCTACAACTCAGAGGAGCTGGGTGGTGGGTGCAGGAACCTAACCCGGACGACAATGGCTAGAAAGGACCTGAACGGGAAGTACCTAATCAGTGTGGCCTCCGTCTCCAGCTTTTCATGCTGAATTGGATTTTGAGAATATGAACAACCCCAGCAGGAGCCCAGCTTATCCAGTGTTAGGGGTGATTTATTAAGTAAAAGGGGGGAGATGAAAATGGCCTCTGAATTACACAATTGCCCTAGTTTATGTGTGGGCCGATCAGCCTTGACCTCCAAGCTGCTGAGGGCCTATAATGACTCTCTAGGTCCAAGAGAGAAATCTGGAAACCTAGAAATAAATCCCCCACTTTATACCAAATGACCTACTTTTCTCTTTTGCTGGCATTTCTGAGGTTCCAATGGTCAAAGGAAAAGTTGGGAAGTTGTCTGTGCTGGTCACAGCTGAGGACACAGCAGCCAAGCTCTCCTCTTTGATCCATCGCATGAGAACATTGGGAAATTCAAGCTAAACACAAGTTCTGGCTGGCCAGGGAGGCTGCCTGGGTTAACTCCTAGTCATCTGGAACCACATCAGGCAAGCAGCATCAGATCCCCACCTCCCTGAGCAAAGACTCTGGCAGGCTGCCTGCCGAGGGGGTGAGAGTGGTAAGGTTGAAAAAGAGGGACTGGTGGGATGGGCAAATCTGGGCCCATCCTTCCTCCTCCTGTCACCCCCTTAGTAGTACCCTAAGCCTGGTGTTCCCTTTAAAGAGAAGAGAAATGATCAGAGAACAGAGAGGAGACCATCTCAGCCCTGTTCAGGCCCTCACCTGCTCTGTGAACCCGACAGCATGAACCAGAACTTCAGGATTCTGCCTAGTCAATGAAAAACTTAGACCTTACCTCTGGGGGCCTCCTATTTTATCTCCTTCCCAATTCCTCCTTAGAAATTAGAGTTCTGTCCCCCACCATTGCAATCACCGGGAATGTAGGTCAGGTAATTAGTAACTGGGGTTGGTTCACTTTGGAAAACACTCAGTACACTCAGACAAAATAGGCCATTTCCCATTCCTCAGAAGAGACTCCCAGGGCTTTTGAGAGAAGAGAGACCCTAAAGTCACTGAAGGCCAGCCCCTCATACCCTGAGGCCCTGAACTAGGTCACCAGCTAGTAAGCAGTCATGCTGGGGTTCAAGCTGGATCTGTGGGTTTCTGGAAGCCTTGCTCTTGCCACTTGACTGCCCCTTGGTCAACTATCAAACATGGGCCTTCCTGGGATTCCAACTTGTGCTCCAGAGAGCTGGCAGGGCCCAAACGTGCAGTAATGGTTCCTCTCTTGCCTGCCTTCACCTTGGGCTGGGACCCTGGGGAATGACCAGAACCACTGGTTACCCAAATGGCACAGAGATGCACATGTCGCAAATGGGTCAATGTTGGTTGGGGGGCAGGAGAGGCTGGGCTGCTCCTGCCAGCACTGTCTGTGGTAACGCGGCAGTCTTGCTTGACACTTTCCTAGGTTGCCTCTGGTTCCTTAAATGTAGTTTTTTAAGGCCATTTTCTTGAGTGAACTGAATATGTTATGACTCATGGACCCCAGATATGGCTCTGGCCAGTGAGAATATCAGTGCAGACAAATGGGAACAGCTTTTAAAAATCACGGGGATGTTCACATCACCCACCAAGCGTCAGGTGAGCTGGAAGATTCACATGCAGAAAAGCCTGAGATCCACCCAGAGGGTCGGGCCAGGAGGTCCCAGGATACAGCAGCCTTTGTCCCAAGGCTCAGCAATAGGCAGAAGTCTATGAAGAAAGGAGGCCCTGCTGGTAGCCAGCCTGGAAATCCTGGTGGTATTTTTTTACCAGACTCTTTGCTGGTGTTTGTGTGGCTGCCATACTCTCCCACAATCAAGACAAGGCATACAGTGGAAGATGCTGGGGACACATTGCACTGGTGAACAGGGCAGAGCTGCTTCTCTTTGACCCTCCCCTGTGTCACCAACTGTGAGCAAAGCCTGACCCCAGAATGTCACTAAGCTTCCAAGGAAATGGGATCCTGGCACCACATCCTATAGATCCAGCTACTACCTAGTTACCATCCCTTGAAAGCTGGAAACATGAGCTTTGTTCTCAGGGTGTGGGATGAATAAGGACAGGAGCATCTACTCCAATTCAGAATTCTGAAGCATCTCCTCTGGAGCCTTCTAGAATCGTTCTCATCAGTCCCAATCATCAAGAATTCACCAATGGGGAAAGACTACCAGCTGTTCTCTGTGCCAACAGGGTGGCCCTTCTATGCTACCAAGAGGGCCTTGGGGAAGGAGCCCCCTCTTACCTCCCCTCTGCTGCTAATAAGCCTGGTCTTCCACCTAGAATTCTATCCAGGATGGCAGGTTTGGGAGTGTAGGATGGATGGGAGACCAGCTCTCAGACATCAGGAAGCTCTATCTTCCAATGGAGGTATCCTGTTCCTTCTGAGTTCCTATATCAAAATGCCTTGGGGACTAGGAGGAAGTCACTGTGTACACTAAAGATTGATTTGTTGAAGGCCTGCTTCTGTCTTGCCCCTTCACTGTGGACAGTATCATAGCCTGACAACAAGGGAAGACAAGGCCACAGGACCAGAAACCTTCTAAGCTGGTCAGAACTCAGAGGCCACCTAGGGAGGAACACAGCCATCCCATCAGGAGCTTTGAATGTAAGATTGCAAAGGAAATGAAGGGTCTTGTGGTATAAAAGGCTCCAGAGCTCTGGGGGCCAGTGAGGAAAGGGACCACTTTTGCACATAGATTTCAGCTTCACTATCCAGCATGTGCTGGAAAGCAAGACAAGGCAGATGTTCCCGTGGGGCCCCGACCACATTAGCAGTCTTCCCTCCCTCTTCTACTCCGAGGAGTGAAATGACTCATCACAACACCCTCCTTCCCTTCCCAAGGCCTGATGATTTCCTGTCTAGGGGCAGGCTATGGAAGGATTTGAAATAGGTCAGGGCTCAGGGTAGGAGCCTAGAAACATGATGAGGAGAAGAGAAGAGGGATCCCAGAGAATCAAGCACAGAAATCAGCTAAGAGAGGAGCTACTTTGTTTGACAGTGGCCCCAAGGGCCTCAGGGCTCTGGCCACCAGGCTTCTGTCATGCAATCTCCCCCAAGGCCTCTGCAAGAACCTCAGGCCTTCCAAAACCCTGGGGAGAAAAAATCATCCATCCAATCTGGCCTCCTCAGGGCATGGCTGCGGGAAGAGTCCAGGGGGAGGGAAGGACAACCTGCCCCACACCAAACACATTCCTGACTGAGCCCTCCGGGCTCCACCTTGGCTCCCCTGGCTCTCTTTTCAGGGTTTCTTGGAGCTCTGACAGCCATGTCAACTTGCAACAAAGCCTGTGGTTGCATCATTGCTGACTCTAGACAGTTTACATTTAAGCTCCTCCTCGCGGTGTGGCCCAGCAATGAGGCACGTGGTGGGGATGGAGGCTGCCCTTCACTGTCTCCCAGTCACCTTGCCTGTTGCCTATAACCAAGCCACGGCAGGGCACTGATGAAACACTGTGTGGACAGGGGGGTTCCTGGGATGGTCTTTCTGGCATCTCTGAAAGAGCAGTCCAAACAGGAACATGGGAATGATGAGTATCTCTGAATTCCTCCCAGAAGCTTTGTCCAGTCATATACTCCCCAAAGTATTAGGATCCCCGTCCCCTACTCCCCACAAAAAGACCTTTGTCTCAATTTACTAGCCTTCGCCCACTAAGATCCCAGGATCCTTCCAGCTAGTCTTAGCCCCCAAAATTCCACCCATGTACTCTACAGCTAAGGTTCTCTATAACCCAGCTCTGGACTGCCTTCTCTGTTTTGGGGACACAGAAAACACAGAGACGAAATAAGACCCCAGCACTACCCTTGCTAAGCTCTCCACCTGTTAGAGAGATGGGATCTATGTGCCCTAGTCCCATAAAGGTCACCATGAAATGGTGTGTGCTGTAGGAGAGAATCCTCAAAGAGCCATGGAATCCCAGGAAGGGAGCTATCCATTCTAAGTATAGATCTGGAATGGCTTGGGGAGGGTCAGGAGAGTAGAAGGATGAAGAACAAGGACTCAGGCTGGGCAGACAAGATGTAATTCCTCCACTTCCTGCTGTGGGACTTTGTGGATGTTAACCTCTCTGAGACCAGTGTCACCCGTAAAGTGGGAATAATAATACTCATCTCACCAGGCTATTGAAGGCTACTGAAGATTGTGGACTTGGTGCTTGCCCCCTTGTGCATGCTCAGTACACATTATTTCCAAGGAGGAGGAAATTCTCTGAGGCCAAAGGCTATAGCAGTTTAGATCATGGACTGCTCAATCAGAAGACCTGGGTTGAAACCCTTGGAAAGTATGTGGTCTATCTGAATTTCAGCTTCCTCATCTATAAAATGGGAACAATAATAGGACCCAACTCAGAGGACCTTTGGGGGACCAAATAGAACAAGCTTGTAAGACAGTTTGTACACTTAATAAATGCTGGCTGCTTTCACAGCTTCCAGACTCACGCAGCCTGGACTGACTGGTACACATCAATCATTGGCACAGATCCTCAGTGGTCTATAGTGGGGACAAGGGAGAGGGTCTCTCAGGGGCTACAGAGAGAGTAGCCACGACCACAAGCTTCTGATGAGGAGTCCTTTCACCGAAAGACCACAGAGTCACCAAGGCTTTGTGGAAACACCTGTTTGCTCAGTTGGTTTCAACTGTCGTCCTTCCTCCATCCATGAAATCTAACCTGTTTGTCTGAAACTTTCTTTCTGACAGATGTTCAACTTGAAGTAGTCAATGGTATTGTCAATAGTCCATCCACCCCTCAGTTTAGTTACTCTGAAGATGAGGCAGGTTGGACTTTGATCTTTCCTCTGAACTGTTATGCTGACACAATAGTAAACAATGTCTATCTGGATCATGCAACATCTCTGCTACACACTCACACTCACTCCTCATGACCATCTTTGAGTCTGATGGGGCAAGGGTGTCTCAGCAGGTTAGGAGGAAATGGACCTCCAGTGGCTGTTCTAGGTTTTCTAAACTGTCAGTGGTCTGGGGGTGGGGGGGATTCTCTTCAAATTTGAGGTGCATGGAAGCACCCTGCTGTGGGTTGATATGTTGGTGGTATGGGGAATTGACAGCTACCCATGGGGACCACTAGACCTTCAATATAATCCAATTCAACTTTCTTATTTTACAAATGGAGAAAGTTGAGGCCCAAACAAGGAAAGCAACTTACCCAAGGTCATGAGATGGGAATAGGATTCCCATCTCCCAATTCCCACTTCCGTGATTTTTCTACTAAACCACCACATTTTTGTTTGGTAGATTTTTTGGTTAGAAAAAAATCACTTCTACTTTTGAAATAGTAGAGTGGGAAAACAAGCTTTTTTAATTTTTTTACTCAATTTATTTAAACTAAAAAAAAAGTTTACCCTTTTTGTTTACTGCCCCTGCCCCCACCTATTACAGCCACCAATCTGTTTTCTATATCTATGAACTTATTTTTGCCTTTTAATTTGATTCCAAGTATAAATAAAATCATATGGCATTTGTCTTTTCTCTGTCGGACTTATTTCACCTAGCATAATGCCCGCAAGGTCCATCCATGTTGTCACAAGTGACAAGATTTCCTTCTTATTCATAGTTGAATAATGTTCCATTATGGGTGTATACACCACAATTTCTTTGTTCTATCATCCAGAAATGGGCACTTAGATTGTTTCCATATCTTGGCTATTGTAAATAATGTCACGACAAACATGGCACAGACACCTTTTCAAATTAGTGTTTTTGTTTTCCTCAGATAAATACCCAGAAGTAAGTTGCTAGATTATACAACAGATTTTTAATTTTTTGAGGAATCTCCATGCTGCTTTCTACAGTGGCTGCAGCAACTTACATTCCCACCAGTAGTGCTGGAGGGTGCTATTTTCTCTACATCCTCACCAACTCTTACTATCTCTTGTCTTTTTGATACTTGCCATTCTGACAGGTGTGAGGTGGTATCTCATTGTAGTTTTGATTTATATTTCCCTGATGATTAATGATGTTGAGCATCTTTTTATTTATCTGTTGGCCATTTGTATGTCTTCTTTGGGGAAATGTCTGTTCAGATCTTCTGCTTATTTTTAAATTGGATTGGTTTTTTGCTAGTGAGTTGTATTATGAGGTTTTTTGTTTTTTAGTTGTGTGAGTTCTTTATCTATTTTGGATATTAACCCTTATCACATATAGGATTTGCAATTTTTTTCTCCCATTCAGTATTGCCTTTCATTTTATTATTGGTTTCCTTTGCTGTGCAGAAGCTTTTTAGTTTGATGTAGTCCCACTTGTTTATTTTTTTCTTTTGTTCCTTTTGCTTTTTGTTGCCAAATTTTAAAAAATCCTCATCAAAGTCTATGTCAAGGAGATTACTGCCTATGTTTTCTTCTAGGAGTTTTATGGTTTCAGGTCTTATGTTCAAGTCTTCAATTCACATTGAATAAAGACACCATCTGTATATCAGAATTCTACCCCACCACTGTTTTAAGCTGAGGAAAACAGGCCCCAAAAGGACAAGTGACTTGCCCCAGGTTACACAGCCAGGAAGTGGCAGAGTTGAACTGGTTTTCTTGCTCTTTCCCCTGCCCCACTGGTTCCACCCCTCAAACACAGATGTGCATGTCCCTGTCTGAGGCTACAAGCTCAGCTCCTCTAGTGCCTGACTGACATTCTTCTCACCCGCTGGCTTCTGGCACATTTGGCTCTGTTCCTGATTGTTGAAGCACAAAACTGAAGCCTATATGGTTTTGGGAATGGACATATTTTTGTTTCCTGGGAAAGCCAATGTTCCCAGATGGGGCTGAATATGATGGAATGTGATAGAACATTAGGGCTTCCCTGAAAAGCAAGGGAAAATGAAAATATTTCACTGGCTAGGGGATGAGGGGTGGAGATGGTGAAGCACATGGAATCAGGTATCTTCCACTCCACAATTTCTTATCGCTAATATGCCTCCTACACAATGACCAGTTTCTTGGTAGGACTTCCCAAAGGTCATTTTTTTTTTAAGAAGAGTGGTATTTGGCAGATCTTGCTTCAGTCTTGGCAAATGGTTCCATAGAAGGGATGGGCTGAGTTTCTTATGTCTGGGTCAAAGGACACAGGAGGAGAGCTGGCAGGGAGGTGGGGGGAGGGGAAGATACTGAGGTAGAAATGGCCATTTTCTGTTCAAGTCTTCACAGACATAGAAAAGAATAAGGGGACAAGTGATTTGCTGGAAAAGGAGGCAGAGAAGTTTCATAATAATATTAAATAACAGTTGCAATTATTGGACATCTTTTACATGCTGGCATTATTATAAAAGAGATATGCAAATTACCACCTTATACATGAAGAAATCAAGGCCTGCAAAGCTTCAATTCATCAATGATCACACGAGATAGAAATTAACATTTTGCTGACCACCTAATAGGTGCCCAAATTAAATAAAATTTAAAAGGTTTTTGTTGTTGTCACAAAACTTCTCAATCTTTATTATAATAGTGTGGATTAATTTATTTTTTAGTAGTTTCAGAGGTAGAATTTAGTGATTCATCAGTTGCATGTAATACCCAGTGCTCTTTATATCACGTGCCCTCCTTAATGCTCATCACCCAGTTACCTCATCCCCTCACCCACCTCTTCTCCAGTAGCCCTTCGTTTGTTTCCTAGTGTTCAGTGTCTTTTATGGTTTGCCTCCCTCTCGATTTTCTTTTTTTTTTTTTTTGAGACTTTATTTATTTGACAGAGAGAGAGATCACAAGTAGGCAGAGAGGCAGGCAGAGAGAGAGGAGGAAGCAGGCTCCCTGCCAAACAGGAAGCCCGATGCGGGGCTCGATCCCAGGACCCTGGGATCATGACCTGAGCTGAAGGCAGAGGCTTTAACCTACTGAGCCACCCAGGCGCCCCCCTCCCTCTTAATTTTCATCTTATTTTAACTTTTCCTTCTCTTCCCCTATGTTCATCTGTTCTGTTTCTTAAATCCCACATGTGAGTGAAATCATATGGTATTCATCTCTCTGACTGACTTATTGCGCTTAGCATAATACCCTCTAGTTCCATTCACATCGTTGCAAATGACAAGACTTTATTCTTTCTGATGGCTGGGTAATATTCCATTGTGTATATATATATATATATATATATACTACCTCTTCTTTATCCATTCATCTGTCGATGGACATCTGAGCTCTTTCCATATTTTGGCTACTGTGGACATTGCTGCTATAAACATTGGGGTGCATGTACCCCTTCAGATCACTGTTCGTATCCTTTGGATAAATACCCAGTAGTGCAATTGCTGGGTCAGAGGGTAGTTCTACTTTTAACTTTTTGAGGAAACTGCATACTGTTTTCCAGACTGGCTGCCCCGGTTTGCATTCCTACCAACAGTGTAATAGATTTCCCCTTTCTCCACAATGAGGATTAATTTCTAAGGAAAAATCGTTCATGAAACTTTCTCCAAACCTGAAGTCCTTTTTACCCCAACAAACACTTATTAAGATCTTCATAACTAACACAGGTGGGAAATGTTGGTCTTATCTTGTCTACCTATTTGCATCTAAAAAAAAATCATTTCCTAAGCCAAAAATCAATCATTATTCAGGAGATACAGAGAAGGGCCTATTCTCAAAATGAAAAAAATAAAGCCCAACAAAGATTCAGTATGAGCATGGGATTATCTTTCTTTTTAAAGACTTTATTTATTTGACACAGAGAGAGAGAGATCACAAGTAGGCAGAGGAAGGCAGAGAGAGAGGGGGAAGTAGGCTCCCCACTGAGCAGAGAGCCCAATATGGGGCTGGATCCCAGGACCCTGAGATTATGAGCTGAGCCGAAGGCAGAGGCTTAACCCACTGAGCCACCCAGGCGCCCCGGATTATCTTGACTGCCAGTCCTTCCTGCAATACCCAGTATCTAGAAGTTTGTTACCTGCCTACCAGCCAGTGAAGCTGGAAGGAGTATGCCAGATTGTATTTTCCAAAGATGGCTGCAAAAATGTTCCAGTCCTGCTTTCTCTTCTACAATGCAACCTTGCCATGCCGCCATTAAGAGGCAGAGCAAATTTCCCCTGAAATCTCAATCACAAAGCCTTGTGACTGCTTTGGCCATTGGAACAGGGCAGGAAATAACACACTGCTTGACTTCTGGGGCTGAGTCATACAAAGTGACACAGCTTCTACTTTTGCCCACTGGAATACACCCAGCCATGCAAGATTTCCAACTGCTCCAAGGCTGCCATGTTGTGATGGAGCCCAAGTCACATGGAGAGGCCACATGTAGGTGCTCTGGTCAGCAGTCCTGGTCTTCAAGTTGTAGCAGCCAAGGCACCAGAAATGGGAGGAAAGGAAATTCCAGACAACTGTGCCCCCCACCTTTGGGGTCACCCCTAGCCTTCTAGTCTTCTCAGCTGAGGTCCCAGATGTCATAGAACAGAGATAAACCATCCCCTTTGTGCCCTGTCTAAATTCTTGACCCAAAGAATCTGTGAGGATAAAAAAAAAAATGGTCATTGTTTGAAAGCCACTAAGTTTGGGGATAGTGTGTTGTGCAGGGAGCATGTGTGGAGCATATGTAATATCGGCACGGGTAAACACATTTAATTGAAGATTTAGCTTGGCATCAATAACCTCTTTTATATTGATTAGTGATTCTCGACCGTTTGTCTTTTTGATTGGCATTCAAACTTTAGATTGGAGGCTTATTTATTCAACAATACATATTAAGATACAGCTATTTGCAGGATTAATGGGACAAAGCCTAGCTGTGATACCATCTCCATGGAGCTTATATTTTATGTGGACATTTAGTCAATGCTAGCTTCACACAACTGGAAATCCTCAACAGGAAGGAGGGACTGGGGGAGGAAAAAGGAAAGAGAAACTCCTTGGTAACCAGGAGATAAATAAAGCTCTGGGTGCTTGGAGCCACGGAGACAGTATGTCAAATGGCTTGAAGCCGGAAATGGTTTTCCACCCAGCTGTGAATTTGAAAATCCCATATGTGGTACAACATTAAGCTGCTATTTTGGAAATTCTTTCATCTTTTTCAGAAGCATCTCAGGAGCTCTTCCTTCCTCTTGGAAGGCAGCCAGTCCTCTATAGAAATCACTTCATCAGCAGGAGCTGAGCCATTTTGCATGCAACTGTATAATTCTGGAATCGTAGCTTTTAAAAATATTCTCTCCTGGGTGAAAAAAGAAACATCGTGGAGCAGTGTTTCTGTAAGCACCAGCTGGGCAGCTCCGGATGCACTTTTATTTTTCCTTTTTCCCTTTGAAATGGCAAAATCCTGGCATCTGCATAGGAGTGCAATGCAGCATTGTTGATTTTCTTAAAAAAACGATGATTCCACTTCGGAGTTCCTGGGAATTTTCCATTATCACCAATGTCCATTGCACCAGAAACATCCTCTTAAATGTTCAACTGAATTTGTCATTATTCATTGAGTAATGGGGCCAGACGCCTTCAAGAGCTGGAGATGGAGTGACAAACAGGAGAGCTTCCCTCTCTGCCAGGCTGCGGGAGGAAAAGCGAGGAAGGGTGTTCCCTGTGACAGAAGCAGCACTAAAAGCACCCCACATCAGGATGAGCAGGGACCCATCCTAATGAATGCCTTTTGGATATAAGAAGGAAAAAGTCATTGAGACAGAGAAATGTTTGTGTGAACTGGATATTAGGAATTTTTAATATGGTATGAGAACGGCACCATATATGGTGGGTTATTCTTGCCTGGCTTTTGTCTGAGTCCTTTTCTGTTCCAGGCACATCCAGTATTTATGGGTGAAATAATATGCTGTCTGGGATTTGCCTTCTAAATGTCTAGGAACACACACACATACACACAGGCCCCACATCCAGACAATTTCCCAAGAATATTCTACCAACCCTTTAGAAACACATCATTGCCATGCTATTTCACCTGTTCTGGGGACTGAAGATAAATTCACTCGTTTAATCCCCATTCTCTCATTTAATGACCCTGAGAGAAAGAAAGCATCCTCACCTCATCTTTACATATTCAGTCACTAAATCAGACATTTGAAGAATCCAGGAGGTGGTGGAGACAGATCTGAAACAAGGCCGTGCAATCCCAGTGTGAGTGCCCCAACCTAGGGCTGCCACCACATATGGTCCCTAGGAATAGCCTCCCCTGGAGTTGAGCAGACAATAGCAGAACCTTTAGAATGTTGACTTTTTTTTTTTTTTTTTTAGAAATGCCTACTTCTATCACTATGTTATTCAGCCTTTCATAAATGAGTAAATGAGAGAATAAATATATGATGAATGAATGAGTTCTCTTTGCTTCTTCTTACTAGTTTTACCCTCAGTAGATGGGTCCCCTAAATCTTTCTTTGTTCTCATGAAGGCTAAATGCAGAGGTATCCATGCCAAGACTAACTGGTTGGATTCCAGCAACGTCCTTGCTAACTGTGCTTTACTGCTTGGGAAGAAATCAATTGTCAAAATTGCCTTTGAGAAATGAAGTGATGTTGACCTGGCTCCTTTCGGCTGCCCTGGCTTCCATGAACTGACAGGAATAGCAGTCAGCCCCCTGTCAGAAACCCTGGCCTGAGATGAAGGATAAAGCCAACAACACAGTGGAGTGCAAAAGAAACCAGAGGCCCGCTCACCCAAAAGTACTTATCCCCTTAGACTGACTTCTGTGCTTGAAGTTCCTGTCCCTGGCATCTCTTGCCTGGATTAAGGCCCATCAAAAGGTGAACCTATAAGCAGAGGGTAAGAGCACACAGATAACCCTTGGTCACATGTTCACATAAACACAGGTTCCTTCACCCACAGACAAAGAGAAAGTAGAGATCCAAAGGGGTATCACAAGAGGAGAGAGAAATCCCCAAAAGTCCCAAGCGTGGAGCCATTTGTTGAGATATATCTGCCTCTGGTGCCATTTTGGAGGGAAGGATGGGCTGGGAAGATGGGTCAGGCAGTATGTGGACATTGGGAGAACAACAGAGGATCTGGGAGACCAGAACCCGGAGAGAGGGTTGGGATGGAGGTGTAGGTTTTATTTCTGTGTGTTCAGCACAGTCTTCCATATTTTTTCCTTTGGATCCTTTGAGGAATCTCTCCCCATTTCATAAGGTCCCCAGTGAGGCTATCAGAATGTCTGACCCTCATCTCAATGAAATGAGAATGTGATCCAGGCTAATTGGTTAGACTCCTCCATGAGATTGACACACGGACTTTGGGAGATAGGAGTCTGCCATCAACACCATTTAAAATTTTTCTTTAGTTTATATTTTCAAAAAAGAAATCCAAATCTACAGAAAAATAGCAAGAATAGTATAATGAACTTAGTATGTCCTTCACCAAGATTAATACTTTGCTATATTTGCTTTATCTTTCTTTTCCTCTTTTCCCTTCTGTACATGTCCTTTTCTGTTCTATTCTTTTGTTCTATTCTACTTTATTCTGTGATATTATAGGGTTTTTTGATTGTTGTTATAATTGTTACTGAACTATCTGAGAGAAAGTTACAGACATCATGATCCTCTATCCCTGAGTACTTTACATTTATCTCTTAAGAACAAGAATATTCTTCTATATAACCATAATACAATGATCAAACTCAGGAAATTTAACATTGGATCAATACTATTATCTAATACACAGTAAATTCCTTAATAACAACTTTTTTCCCACCCAAGACCTAATCAAGGATCCAAAATGGCACATTGCATTTAGTTTTCATGAATGAAAATGAGACTCTGCAGACTCATTTAGTTTGAAGAACTCCTCAGCCTCTCTTTGTTTTTCATGACATTGGCATTTTAAAAAATATATAGGCCAATTTTTTTGTAGAATATTCCTGAATTTGGGTTTGTCTGACTGTTTCCTCATGAGTGGATTCACTTTTGGCAGGAGTACCAGTGACTTTCTTGACAGTGATGTAGGAAGAGCCAGTCAGAGGAATGAAGCCTTATAGAGATGAGATGAACAGAGAGATAGAGAAAGATAAACCAACCCTGATTAGCCTCTTAATCCAGTGAACCTAACATTACTTGCAGCTCTGAACCTTCCAGTTACATGAGCCAATAAATTCCTCTTTTTTGCTTAAATTAATCTGAGTGGGGTTGTGGCTACTTTGACTCACTCACAGCTTAGCCTATAATCTTGGACTATGCGGTATCCTCAAAGGACCTCAGAGGAGGAGGACCAAATGATGTCTGACCAGAAGGACATATCCCAGGCATCCCACATGAAACTGACCACCTTCCCTAGTAATAAGTGAGAGGCCACGAAGCTCTAACTCCTTTCACTTGTAATCGCCCTTGTCTCTGGAGAAAGCCCATAACTTGCTATGATCTGAGACCGAGTGACACAGAAAAGAACCTGGTCTCTCCATAGTCCAGGGATATGGTCTTTCTCTTCTCTCTGCCTCTCCTCCTTCTCTGGGACCTTCCCATGGGGGCCTCCGTTCTCTTTTCCTGTGTCCATCAACTTGTAGTCACCAGATGTCCTACCTTCATTAATGCCTCATTACCACCTCATTATATGGCATGTGCTCTTAGGGAGTGGTGTGGCAGCAATCCGGCGGAGGTATGCAGGGGGAACTGGAGACAAGGAAGATCACTAGGAGACCCCCCAGTTCCCCAGAAACAGAGGACCATGTCTTGGAATCTCGAGAGGGCACAGGCAGCCAGAACTAAGGAGATGGGCAGATTGGAGAAGCACAAATGAAGGCCGAAATGGCAGGAGTAAGCACAGAGAAGAGACGCAGAGACCGGAGACAAAAATTTCCCTTTGCACAAGCTTGAGGACACACTCAGCTGCTGCCCATCTGCTTTAAGCCTCACTGACACCCTATGTTGGTTAAGAAATGTCTTGGCAAGGTCCTTCCCAGGTTTTTGGAAATCCCTCTGAGGGACTCTTCATTCCCCCTCCCTCCTCTTCCTTCCCTTTTTCCTTCTCTCTTCCTCTTTCCTTCCTCCCTAACCCCCTCCTCTTTCTCTCTCTGCTCTTCCAACTTTCTGGCTTCTGGGGGGAACATTGCCTCCAGCTATACCCCCATTTTTTGGAACAAAGACGCCTCACTCGCTGGACCCAGAAGATCAGGAAGATGCCAGAACGCCTCTGCACATTGCTCCCACCCCCGGGGTTCCAGCTGCCTCATCCCAAAAACCTGTCCAAAGGAGAAGGTCCAACGGCACAGGAAGCCCCTTCTTCCCTCAAAACTCTCCAAGCTGCTGCTAACCAGCTTGTGGGGAAAGGGGATGTAGTGAAATTGGAGCAGGAAGGACTTCAGCTCCCTACAAAGGCTGGCTTCTATTGCAAAGGGACCGCGTGTGCTCAGAGGGCTGTGGCCAGGTACAGCCGCACACCCCAGTCTTGCCACGTGTCCTCCAGGGGGCAGGGCTGCCTCTTCTTAAGTGTATGCATGCGCACAAGCACACACGAATGCGCGCGCACCTCCACGCAGGCACAGTATCGCTCCCAACCTTAGGAAAAAGGCGTTCTGGCCCCTAGTGGGTAAAAGTGGACTCGTGCTGGTCGAGATGGGAATTTGAAAGCCAAGGTCAGCAGGCAACCGGCTTTAACTGCTTCATTGAGCTGTAGTCAACTACTAAATCCTGGTGCCCGGGAAGTCCTGCTGACCTCCCTTGGCTGAGCCTTATAAGCACTCCCTCTCCTTTGGGCAGCCATCCCCCCAAGGAAACCATTTCCTATGACTTGAAGCACTCTGCGCCCTCGAGGCATCCCACAAACACTGTGCAAGAGGATGTGGATTTTCCCAGGAAGGCTTGAAACCGCCAGTGGTCTTGGCTGCAAGGCTGGAGTCTCTCCTCCAGCCTCTCCCATTTGTGATTTATCCTGGGCCCTTCAGGTAAGCAAAGACCTCTGGAACAGCCCATGCCTGCAATGCAGGTAAGGTTTATGTTAAAAGTTTCAAGTAAGGTGCATACCCTTAAGGGTTCTTTCCAAAGTGCAAAGGTTGAAGGATGTGACCTGCATCTGGGATTTGTACTGAAACCAGTCGCTGTCCCCTGAGACTTCCTCTCCCATATAGATGCGGGTACACCCACACTCATGTAGACATTTAGAGATATATGGACACGTTTACACGCATTAACGTATTCATATCCATGCGTAATTACACACTCTATTTTTTTTTTTAAGATTTATTTATTATTTTAGGGAGAGAGAAAGCAGAGAGGAGGGGCTGAGTGCGGAGTCCAACTCGGGGCTCTATCTCACATCCTGAGATCACCACCTGAGCCAAAACTTAACCAACTGTGCCACCCAGATGCCTTTTTATTTTATTCAAGGGGTTGGGGCACCTGGGTGGTTCAGCTGGTTAAGCGTCTGCCTTTGGCTCAGGTCATGATCTCAAGGGGGTCCTGGGATCGAGCCCCACCTCGGGCTCCCTGCTCAGCGAGAGCTTAGCTTAATCCTCTCACTCTCCTCCTCTCCCTCATGCTCTCTCCCTCTCTCAAATGAATAAATAAAATCTTTTCTAAAAAGATTTTATAATTACAAAGTTTTTATTTATTTTTTAAAAAGATTTTATTCATTTAAGAGAGAGAGAGTGAGCCCAAAGGGGAAGAGCGGCAGAGGGTGAGGGAGAAGCAGGCTCTCCACTGAGTAAGGAGCCCCACATGGGGCTGGATCCCAGGACCCCAGGATCATTACCTGAGCTGAACACATGCTTAACTGACTGAGCTACCCAGGTGCCCCTAATTACAAGGTTTTTATAATTACAATAGGCTGGATATTGCAGAGATAATACTTTAATCATCTCAATCCTTTGGTATTATCAGTGTTAGCAGTGTGGGCTATGTGCTCCTGTATCTTTCTTTGACGTGATGCAAACACACATAAGCACTCATCAGGGACTTCTAGATCTAAAAACAGGATCATTACTAAACCTGTTTTTCAGCAACTTACATCTTTAACATTGTGTTTTGGGCATTCCTTGAACTCAATCTGGATCTCTTTGTAATAGTTGGACACACACGCACTTAATCCACATCTACGTATGTTTGCACACAAGTGTATAATTACCCACACACGCGCACATCCATCCCCAAGGCCCTTCATGCTGGTACTGAACCAAACATGAGGTCACTGCTGTGTGGTTTCCCCTCACAATCGCCTTCCAGACTTCACTGGCTTGACTCTAGTTCTACTGGGCCCAGCCTGAGCATCAGAAAGCAGGCTTCTCTTGCCTACCCCTAACCCCCACAAGGACTTCCGGAGGTAAAAAAAAAAACAAAACTTTATCCTGGGAACATGGGCCAAGCTCAGGGCCAGGCAAACACATCCGGGGGCTGCTATGGTGATGGGAGGAGAGAGAAGAAAGTGGCAGGCCCAGTAAGAAGCTAAGGGTGTCCTGAAGCAGCAACAGACCCCCAACCCTATGGATCAGAAACTGTGTTCTCACCCCTGCCCTGCCATTAACCCCACTGTGTGACCTCAGGCAAGCCTTGACCCTCTCTGGGCCTCTGTTTCCTCTTCCATACAATGAGGTATTAGCACTGATATTTCCAAGGCCCTTCCAGCACAAATAATTGGGTTTGGCCAGTGAGTCGAGCTTCTCCCTCTGTTCTAGGAGCTGCCTCTTCCATGGTCGTCCCCTAGGACTCTGCTTCCTACACCTTCAGGACTGGGAGTCCCTGGAGGTGTTGCTGAGGAGGCCAGGGCAGAGGTTGCACCTGCTGAGAGAAGCTGCCCTGGAGGCCAGAAGAGACGAGAATTTCCTAGGCCTGGGCAAAGCCCCACCACCTCCTCCCTTGTGCCCATCCTGCCCAACTGGCTTCAGCCTTAACTATGTATCTGGGCTGGGCTCTGAGCAGACTCTGTGGCCACCCTCAAATCAGCCTCTGGCTGTTGACTGATTCAAAGATTATAGTTGAGCAAACGGGAGCATGTTAATTTTTAATTTCACTCGGTTGATTGACAATCAGGCTTCCTCTTTGTCCAGTAACCAAGAATGACCCGGTCAGAAGAAACACGCGATCCTTACCCTGCAATGAAAGTCCACTTGTCTGTCTTCCTGACCCTCGCTGGGCTTTTTAAAGCAACTCCCATATTGATTCGGTCTCAGTCAACAGAGAAGTAAGGGACTTTTGAGTTGGGCAACCCAGGATCAATGAGAGGCCCAGGCTGAGCAGCATGGTCGAACAAGAATGAAAGAGGAATTCCTAGTGGAGGTCTTTGAGGTTTGGGCTTGGGGTAGGGATGGGGCCTTTCTTCTAACAAAGGAGAAACTGTGACAGAGGGAATATCTCTTCCCATGGCCCCCAGCTCATAAGTCACCATCTACCACAGACAGCCTGCTGTGCCCCATGAGGGCAGAAAACACAGGGGACATTCACCTGACCCTCATGGGGACTCTGCTATTGGCCACATCCCATAGTTCACACTGACAGCACTCCATGGCACAGAGAAGGAAACTGAGGACAACTGACTGGCCAAAAGTTACACAGTTCTTCAATACCATACGGCGTCCAGTCACTTTATGTAGAGCTCTGCCACATAGTTTTCCTTTTCCTCTTTTATTTCTGCTTTTTGGGGCCAAAGCAGTTTCAGTTTGAAAACTGTGTTTAATTTAACACAGACCAAGAAAAGCCACAGAAGCAATTTTTCCCATCTGCAATGCCATAGATTCTTCTATTTGATGCCGTTGTGTCTACCCTGTCACTAATGGATAACATTCTAACATTTCCCTGAGGCCCATGGACCAAAACAACAACAACAAAAACCAGAGAAATAGCATATGTAGTCAGAATCTGAGTAAAACTTGAATGTTAGAGACCCACTGAGCAAGGATTCATTCAACTGGCTTTTTAAAATAACTAACTCCAGAAAAAGATGGGTCAAAGATGTGTGTGTGTGTGTGTGTGTGTGTGTGTATCTCGCCAACTTCGATTTCATTCACAGATGTTGGCAAGTGACTAAAATAAGGGAAATTTTGTTCAAAGCTCAGAGATGAATATACCAAATCCTACAAGCCCCACAGAATTTGAGAAGGAGACTAAGAGATGAGTTAGCAGAGTCAGTCAGGGTTTGTAACCTTTTCCTGAAGAGCTACTTCTGAGTTTCCTTAAATTTTGTGAGCATAGGAGACATAATCGTTGGCTTGGTTGGAGAGTGAAAGGTGGGGTTTACTGGGCACACAAGGCTATCATCTGCCTGCATGAAGTCCCACAAGTCTCCCCATGGCCTGTGCCAGTGTTTCTGTAGAAGATCAGGCTCACAGGTTCCTTCTCTACTCAGGTTTGCACAGTCGTGCTTGTTTGGGAAATGCTGCCCATCACAGGCTACTCTTGGATATTTGTGATACCTGCCCACATAATAAAAGCTGTTGCACTGAGAAGTTCCAGAATAAAGAAAATCTCATATACTTTAAGTCAAGCCCCCAGTCTCATCTCATGATTCTAATAGGTAGGATATAGCTGCAAGTGACAGAAATTCTGACTTAAAACTAGGATGAACAAGAAGAAAGTTGATACTTCACAAAACAGACATTCAGCAAGGTAAATAGGCTTTGGAGATTTTTCCTCACGTCGTTCTATTCTGGCACTCCAGTTACAGCTGCCTTGTCAGACCCATCTGAGATGGCAGTTCTAGGCATCACGCTCAGGACTGGGACATGGGAGAGGAAGGGAAAAGATCATTTCTTCATGAGAAGAACTTCCCTGCAAGAACCCTGGCCGGAATCAGGTCACACAGCAACTTCTGAATCAATCACTGACAGAAGACATGGCATTTCCTTCCGAGCAATCCTTCTCGAACTGGAGGTGGGTCAGCTTCCCTAAAGTACGTGGCTGTGTAGAGCAGAAATCTATTCCTGAACAAAACTGGAGCTGTAGCAGGAAGGCAGAGGAGAATGGGTAGGCAGCTGACAGTGTTCCCTACAACCACAGACCCCTTTGCACCTAACACTCTGTGATGGTTAATTAGATGTGTCAACTTGACTGGTCCACAGGGCCCCCAGTGGTTAAACAACCCCCAATGGTTAAACATTATTCTGGGTGTTTCTGCGAAGGTGTTTCTAGATGAGATTTAACATGTGAATTGGTAGACTGAGTAAGGCAGATTGCCCCACCTGACATGGGTAAACTCATCCAATTCATCGAAGACCTGAGTAGCATAAGAAGCTGGGTAAAAGTGAACTGCCTCCTCACGGAGGGCCTGAGATGTGACACTGGTCTTTCCCAGCCTTTGGACTCTGACTAAAATATCAACTCTTCTCCAGCCTTCAGCCTGCTGGCTTTCAGCCTGGAAGTTACACCATCAACTCTCCTGGTTCTTCAGCTTGCTGACCACACATCTCGGGACTCCTCCAATTGCTTATAATGAATATCTTTTTATAGATACATACACATATGCATCTCCTATTGGTTCTGTTTCTCTGGAGAATCTTAACTAATAAGCATGGTTCTTTTAAAAATATTTATTTATTTATTTATTTATTTATTTATTTATTTATTTGAGAGAGAGCAGAAGCGGGGTGCAGAGGGAGAGGGAAAAGCAGGCACCCCACTGAGCAGGGAGCTCCATGCAGGGTTTGACACAGGGCTGGACATGGGGCTAGATGCAGGGCTGAATCCCAGGACTCCAGGATCATAATCTGAGCCGAAGGCAGACGCTTAACTGACTGAGCCACCCAGGCGCCCCTATTAATATACACCTGTAATGTCCTCAGAACTTGGCTCCTCTATGCTTTGGGAAATTCTAGAAAGCTTCCCTGGAGAGAGTTCAGATTCTCTCATATAGCATTCCGAGCCCACCACTCTCCTCTTCCAGCAAGCAAGGTGCTCTTTTGGACCCTTGAGCATTTGCAGGTTCTAGTCCCACTGCTAGTTGCCCCTTTCCCATCCACCAAGTGCCCACTTAGTTCTCAAGCACAGTTCAAACATCACATCCTTCAATGAACCTCAACTTCCATCCTCACAATCCACCGTCAGTCTGGTTTCAGAGCAATCAGAGTCCTGGCTCTGCTTCTTTCTAACTATTGGAAACTTGGGCAAGTTGCTTAAACTCTGTGCCTCAATTCCCTTTCCAGAAAATAGGGATCATGTAAGTATCTATCTCACAGGGTTGTTTTTAGAATAAGATAAGCCAATGCCTGAAAGCATTCTGAACAGTGCCTGGCACGCAGTAAGTGCTCTTTAAATGTTAAGGTTCATTCTGGAATCCCTAACAATCATTGTGGAACCATACTTTGTTCATCCCTCAATGAAAACACACTCTACACAGTAATAAGTTATTTGCTTCCACATCTGTCTTCTCAATTAAATCATGAACTCCACAAGGACAGGAGCTCCTGAGACTTAGTATGATATGTAGTACTTGACTAGTTCTCAATGAATGATTTTCATACCTAAGGAAACTAAAATTCCAACAAGATGAAGTAATCGACCCAGAAGTACCAGAACTTGGAATCCGGGTCTCCTAACTGCTGAAATCAGGAACTTTGCATGACACCTAGAGATTGCTTCCCACCATGTGACAACATTCCTGTGCTTCAGTTCAATAAACCGTTTTTGAACATCTATTATGGGTCAAACACTCTGCCAGGGATCCATGATGAAGAAGCCACAGTCTGTCCACAAGGCATCAGATAGCCTTCCCCTAGAAGCAAGCCTCCAGCTAGCCTCCCTCCATCCAGCCTTCTGCCCCTCCCACCTATCCCCCATGGCATCATCACAATGACGTCCTGGGTCTACACGCCATGGCCTCCTAGGAATAATGTGCACATTCTGGGCCTTGTTTCCATTTCCACACCTGTGCTCATTTGATGCCTCCCACCTAACACACATCCTCTGCTTCTCAACCTGTAACTGGTGTGACCTAGTTTATTAGCTTGGAACACAAACCTAGTCAGTTTTTTCCCCAATTAATCCCCTGAAGGTCTTATTAGACCTCCTATTAGAATTGCATTTCCGTCTTTATGTTCTCCTAAAATTTGTACAAGCATACCAGTGGCTTTTTAAGTACAAATAAAACACCAGCTAGAAAATCTAATCTGGGGGCTCTGGTGCATAGTTGTTTAGCCCTCCAACTTCTGGTTTCGGTTCAGGTGATGATCTCAGGGTTGTGAGATTGAGCCCTGCATTGGGCTCTGGGCTCAGCACAGAGTCTGCTTAAGAGTCTCTCTCTCCCTCCTTAGGCTTCTGCTCTCTCCCCACCTCTCAAATAAATAAGTCTTTTTAAAAAGAAAAGAAAAGGTGGGGAGAGGAAGAGATGAGAGGGGACAGGAGCTAAGAGGAGGGGAGGTGGGGAGGGAATGGAGAAAGGAAAAAGAAAAGGGGAAAGGGAAAGGAAAAGAGAAAAGAGAAAAGAAAAACAGGAAAAGGAAACCTGCTCACTGCCTCACGCAGACACTTGCTTGCTTTTCGTCAGCCCCATGGTCAGTGCCTGGTCCAGCTCCTAATTCAGGTTGCTGGCTACAGCTCTTACAATCACAGCTCTCTGCTGAGACATGCCCTCAGAACTTTAATCTAGTGACTTCCATAGCTATCATTAAGACAGATAAAGCCCCAGTCATAAAGACAGACTCCTCTATTCCTCAGGTTAAGTCCCTCCCTGGAGTAATATTCTGCTAGTCAGTTCAAAGTCCTGACCACCCTGGTCCACACTCAGCAGATTTCCCTCACTTCCAAACCCCACTCCCATCCTTTGTCTTCAGAAGGGCCTTTAAAAGGGGGGGGGGGGCTTGTATGCAAATTGACCCAACCTTCTTCAAGTGCCACAAACCAGAGGGAGAAGCCACTAAACAGGTGGTCCTGGTTACACCTTCCTCCCAGGCCAATAGGTGTCTGCTTACATTTGCTTAACAAAGAAACAGCATTTGTGACTCTTCATGCCCCAAGATGAACAACTATGTCCATCTTCTCAGAGGTATGATGATAGTTTCTCACTCTCAGTTGTTTTTCTAGATTGTTCTCTACCTAGTAACGTATTATACAACTATCTCATGTCTCATCCTTCAAGGCCCTGAGAAAGGATAAAATATCTTTCTTCTAAAATTCATATAGTGTTTATATATAGTCCATATCTTGATTTATTCATTTGTTGAACAAATATTTATTGAGTACCAACAATGTACCAGGCCCAGGCACTGGCACTGCAAAATTAAATGGACCACAGCCCCTGCCTCTAGCGCCTACTAAGCACATGGTTTCTATATTGAGCTGTGCTGGTCATTGTGACAGTTGCCAAATCCGTGTGCCCACAGCTGTAATGCCAGAAGGCCCACTCATTCTGTTACAGTTAATCTGGTGCGTGATAGATAAGGTTGCGCTTCGATCAAATTGCAGGCCAGCTTCTGCCTTCCCATGATCATGACTATTACCTCTTTCTACCCCAGCCCATCAGCACCTGCTCCATTTGAAAGGACTGTGAAAAAGGATCTCCTACCCTCCTACAGAAGTATTTGTAAGTGATAAGGCAGAAAGCATCTTAGCTGAGACATAAACACGAAGCATTCAGTTGGGTTTCTGAAAAGCCTATAACTTGGTAGATTAATCAAAAACTAATTCAATTTGAAGGAATTGAATATATTTGAAAGCAAATATGCAAATGTTTATATGGTAACTGCCATATGGCCTGAGGAGTAGTCCGTTTCAATCAAAGTTTTGGACCTTCTTTGTTTTTGTTGAAACTAACAATAATTCTATTGTACGTCGAGTTGTTTTGTAAATATAAATTCTTCTTTGAGTGAAGTGGAAGGAAAAGGAAAAGGAAGGCCTGAGACTGAGTGCCTACAAAAAAGATAACCATTTGAAGTTGAGTGAGATGATGGATGCTAATAAAACTTTCCCCGGCTCCAGAGCCCAGGTAGAAGAAACAGGACAGGTTTCTGAGTGAGTGTGGAATCCAAGAGAAGGAACCAATAGCAACTAGTGGCTGCAGAAAAGCTGGACTTGAGGTCCAGCCAGCAAAGAGTAGATTGTACTAAAAGCTGGGGCTGAGAAAGTCACTCAACAGACCAGGAGATCACTGGAGTCCATATAGCCAGGCGACACTGGACTCCGAGACTTTGGAGCACACCTGTAAATTGCTTTCTGACATATCACGTACACACTGAAATTCCTAGCAGGGGAGTCAAATTTAGCTCTGTAAGGGTCATATGCTTCAGATGATTCACCACCAAACAAGTTTGAGGCAGAAGGAGGAACAAGGAATCAAGTTTTCGGTCTTAGGTCACAGGCAAGAGAAGGGAAAGGCTCCCAGGGGGGAGTGAAAGTGACCAGCAATAAAAGGGTAACCTCCCATTGAAGGGTGTCATCCAGGAACTGACCACAAGCTAAGCGAAGAATCATTCACCTACAGGAGGGACCACAAGGTCTCCTAAAAGGCCTAGCTTGCAAGAAGAAGGCCATCACACTGCACTCTTGGCCCGGGTGCCAGCTACAGCCTGTCTCTCCACTAAGTGGCCTGTGTGGTCCCCAGTTGGCTGGCATCAGTGGGCTGAGAGTTAGACCCTGGTTGGGTGAGCTTCAAGGCAATGCACAGTTCTGAAATCTTAGCTCATAGTCAAGGCAAACCCCGCAAGGAACATTTGGAGCAAGGATTGGCCAGGACAAGTCGATCCAGGGTTATCCCTCAAGCTTCTACAGAGCTCAGACATTAGGAAGGGGCCATTTTGCCCATGGACATCATCTGGGGTATATGATAGGCCAGTTTACTAAGGCATTCAAGGAATTAAAAAAAAATTTTTTTAGGGGGTGATTGGGAGATGCTTCTAAGGTTAAGAGAACAAGAGTATTCGGAGAAGGTGAAGGGTTAAGAAGCAGGAATTATTGAATATCTACCATGCACCAGCTGCTTTATCTGTATTCTATCTCTTAATCCTGAAAAAAATTCCATAAAGGAAATGTGACCTCTGCATGTGGCAAATGAGAGAACAGATTTGAAAGAGAGAGTGAGCTGCCCATGGATGCTAAGAAGTGGCTGTGTCGGAACACAAAGCCAGCTCTCATTTTTGGCAGAGCCTATGTTTTCCCAATTAGATTGAAAATCTAATTCAATAACAACAAAATATTAAATGCTTATTATTTAATAAGGCACAGAGCTGGGCCCTGTGGGCATATACAAATATGAACAAGACTCACGGTCTCTGCCTCATAGGCTACCAGGAGACACAAGAACTATAACTGTAAAGGCTGGAAACTGACAGCAGAGAAAATCATCAGTATTGATGGCTCCTCAACCTCACCTTGTGCACTTACCCCTCAGTCACTAGGTCTGACTAGACCGACCGGACCAACGAGCCCAAGACTAGCTCGTTCCTGCCTCAGAGTTTCTGTATTTGCCCTTCCCCCTCCCTCTCCGACCTTCCCCAGCTCAGTGTCACTTTCTCAAGAGTCCTATCTCCCTTTCCCCCTATACACACACCTTCACTCTCTTCCCTCCTTCCTGGGGAAGGACACTTAAGGACAGGCTTTGAAGTCTTACTGTCTGGATTCCAGTCCTAGCTTCACCACTACCTAGCTGCGTGATTTTGGGTAAATTAGTGACTCCCTGAGCTTCCTGTATATTGGTAGATAATAATTGCATGGAGTGCAGAGTGTTTTTGTGAGGACAAAAGAGAAAAATTAATGAAAATACCTAGAGCAATGACAGGCTTAATATAGGACAGCTCTTGCTGTTATTGTTTCTTGTGTTTCCTTCCCACTAACATGTAAGCTCCATGAAGGCAGAAATGTGGTCTGTCCACCAAAGACACAGTAGTCCCACAATAAATACTTATTGAATGAATAACTTTCTATGTACCAGGCATGGTTTATCCATGGTTATTACAATAACTCCATGAAGCAAGAACTATCAGCACCCTAATTTTACAGCTAAGGTTTAGAAAGGCTGAGTACATTTCATAAAACCACATAGCCAAAACATGGTGAGCCAGGATTCAGACCAAGCAGCTCCACCCTGCTATACCACCTGACTTGAAAGCTAGGGAGGACACGGGAGTGCAGCCAATGAGACAGAACCAAAGGGCAGGAAGAGGGAGAAGTGGTTGTTTTGTGGCCTTCAATTTAGGTACCAGGAAAAGCTGAGTGGGTCTGGACAGGGTTTCTGAGTGGGTCTGAAGGATGGACAGCATTTATGTGTAGAGATTGAGGAGGGGGGCACCTGGGTGGCTCAGTTGATTAAGTGTCTACCTTCAAGTCATGATCCCAGAGTTCTGGGATCAAGCCCTGCATTGGTCTCCCTGGTCAGTGGTAAGCCTTCTTCTCCCTCTGTTGCCCCCCTGGTTTGTGCTCTCACTCTCTCTGTAAAATAAATAAATAAAAGCTTCAAAAAAAGAAAGAGAGATTGAAGAGAAAACATTTCTGGAAATGAGAGAAAGAAGTAGAGCACAGGCCTAAAAACAGGAAAGGTCTGAGCCTGTTTAAGAAAAAGCAGATTGTCTGAATCGGATCTGAATGCCCCAGGGTGTGACATATTGAGTCACTGCTGGCCACAGTCACCGCTGTTAATGTATTATTTGTAAAGGGGTGACTGCTGAGGGAAATTATGCAATGCCAGCCTTTTCTGTGTCCAGAGATAGAGGCAGTTAGTCCCCTTGGAGCAAATTTTTGTCTTAATGGGAAAAATTACTTGAGTGACCCCCTTGTCCAGGAAAGGGGAGGAATGGGGACTCTTTCCTGTGGTCTCATCAAGGCTCCCCACTCCCTGCACCTCTGTCTGTAGAGCCCCAGAGCAGGGGAGCCAGGAGAAGATGAGAAGCAATTTGCAAAGTAGCCCTTCTGGAAGGGAAGGGACCACAACCACACTTCTCTTCCCAGAGCAGAAGGGTAGAAGCCATGAGCCCTGACTATGGCCCAGCTCGCAGGAAAGGACACAAATGGCCCAGAAGGGACTTCCCCAAATGGAAAAGCCCTGGACTGGTGTCCTGAGTTTAACACAAAGTTAAGGCAATGGGTGTGGCACAGGGTGAGAACACAGGACACAGAGTCCCTTAGACCCCAACCACCCTGACCAGTGTCACACTTTGGAAGCATCCACAGAACACAGGAGAGAGCTGAAAACCATGACCCTGGGTCAAAGACCTGCTGTGATCACTCACAGCTCTCTGCACCATTGGACAAATGTCTGCACACAGTGAGGGATGGAATGCCGTAATGAAAAAAGTGACACCGTTGGAATGATAGAGCATTCCCGTACTCTCTCTGTCTAGATTTGGAAACAGTATTGATAGCCACTTGTAATTTTTGGCTAATTCTGAAGGAGATAAGCTTCAAAAGCGAGTATCAGTCTTTTTGCTCCTAAGAGAAGAGGAGCTAGAGCAACTAACTAGAAAAAAAGAGATTGAAATGTGACCCTATTTGTATCTCAACCTAATGATGTGGTTATAGGTTTCCAGAAATAAGCAAAGACACCTCCCAGCAGCACCCTGTAGCCATAGGCAGGTGACTGGTTAGTCGAGATACTGTAGGAAGAGGAAGGAACCTGAGAGCCCAAGATAAGGAGCAAGGGGTGGGAGTCAGGATGGGAGTAAGGGGTGGGAAGGCAGGCTGAGGACAGGGCAGACACACCATGGCTATGTCTACAGCTGCTCTGGCCATCAGCTAGTCCCACCTCCCACTTCCAAGATTATAGAGATGTTTAGAACAGACTTCAACTGCCACACAAGGACTTAATTTTTTATGTAAGGCAGACTTTCCCAATCTAGAAAGGTTGTGAGATTGTATTCATGAAGATAAAATAATAATAATAATAATAGACTGATTCTCACTGGTCATCAAGAAAGCTTTTGGGTAGGGCAGTGGTTGTCAAACATTTTTAGTCCCAGAAATCTTTATTAGAATACTATCTTAAACAGACTATCAATATTAAACTAAAGAGATATGAGCAGTTTGGAGGGAACCAGTGGCAAGGATTCACTGAGCCATGATACCAAGACCTTCCATGCATCCCACCTGCCCCAGCTCAAGTGGTCCTGGGCGGCCTGGTAGGAGTACCAGGGGGGCGCCTGGGTGGCTCAGTGGGTTAAAGCCTCTGCCTTCAGCTCAGATCATGATCTCAAGGTCCTGGGATAGAGCCCCGCATCGGGCCCTCTGCTCAGCAGGGAACCTGCTTCCTCCTCTCTTTCTGCCTGCCTCTCTGCCTACTTGTGATCTCTGTCACAAGTTTATTTATTTTAAATAAAATCTTTAAAAAAAAACAAAAGATTATAGGAGTACCAGGGGCTTTGTAATGTACCATGTAAAAAATACTATGGTGGTAGATGTGATCTAGCAACACAGACCCTAAGTCATACTCCCTCATTTCTCATGAATCTTTACTTATAACACAGGTTCTCAAACCACAGCTGTTTCTAGAACAGAAAGGGTCCTGTCTTCAGCCAAGATCCATGGCCCAACTAAAGTAATGAGTCACAAGTCTAGGCATTCCTCATCATCAGTTAGCTAATGGTCAGTGTTCCAAGGCACAGCCATTTCTTGGCATTGATTCCCAGTCTGTGCAATACCCTTTAGTTATGGCCAACCTGGAGTGGCACCCCGCCCCCACATTAACACCTGCAGCCAAGCCCATCTTGAACCACCCCCAAAGCATCCTCAGAGGGGAGAGCCTCTTCAGAGTCCTGTGCCATCAGTGCCATCCCAAGGGTGACTGTGGAGAGCCAGACTCTACTCCTGGAATAATCAGAGATGAAGGTGACAGACACCAGCTCAGACCTCAGTGACAAGGCCCAGATGAAGTACTGGCAATTCCATGCTCACTATGGCTTGTTCACCATCAGATCTCACAAGCCTGGCAAAGTACTTGGCACATGTAGATGCTCAGCAGATGCTTACTGAATGCACAGAAGAATCACTACATCAGGGGTACCTGGGTGGCTCAGTCGTTAAGCATCTGCCTTCAGCTCAGGTTGTGATCTCAGGGTCCTGGGATCCAGCCCTGCCTTGGGCTCCCTGCTCAGCAGGAAGCCTGCTTCTCCCTCTCCCACTCCCCTTGCTTGTGTTCCCTCTCTTCCTGTGTCTCTTGATATCAAATAAATAAATAAAATCTTAAAAAAAAATCACCACATCAGGAGACAGGATTCACTCTGGCTCTGTCACTAATTAATGTGTGACTTCAGACAAGTCATTTCTCTTGTTTGGATCTCATTCACCTAATTATAAAATTAGAAAGTTGGATCATATAAGTTGTTCCTCAAGAAATGAAATATTATTCACTAAAAAAAAAACCCACAACAAACATTTTAAACTCCCTAGGGACCCATTCATTTCTGTTATTTGGGTATAATTTGGGATTCTGTATAAATTTAATTTGAAAAACCATGGAGGAGAGCTTATTTATTGGGGGGGCAGTTTATTTTTAAGTGGTTGCAAACTACTAAACCAAATGACCTATAGGATTCCATCAAGTATTGATATTTTTTGCAATTTTATTTCCTGGACTATTCATAGCCTATTCCAAAGTGATGATGAATCAAACTGTAAAAAAGTTAATTCAATTTCCACTTGGGATTGTACCTGAAACTAATATAACACTGTATATTAACTATACTGGGATTAAAATTTTTTTAAAAATTCTACTTGGTTCCATCTCCAGGTAAAATTGTGAAAGAGACTAAGGTAGGTTTCCATTGCCTCTATACTTCATCTGGACACCACCCCTCCTTGGACATACTATTGTGCTGGGCCAATAAACAGCTGGAGCACAATCCTGGCACGTGCCTCCACACCAAATCTATTTTCCATTATATCCTCTTTAGAACTTAGTATGTCAACTAATCTACTGGATTAACAGAGTCATGCTAATTCCTTAGGATCAACAGGTCTGGGACGGACCTTATAGTCACCTGCTAAGTCACTTGGTAACCAAGGCCCAGAGCAGGAGATTGATTTACCTGAGGCCAGAATCAAGTTCCAGGTTTCCCAGTTCTCAGGCCAGGGTTCAATCTACTGACCAATAAGTAGCTCACACCCCTGACTATAAATGAAGATTGTCCAGAAGGCTTTGTAAAATGCTGCACTCAGTCTCCACCTCCAGAGAGTCAGAAGTAGTCTAGAGTGAGGTCCAAGCATCACTGATTTTTTTTTTAAAGATTTTATTTATTTATTTGTCAGAGAGAGAGAACGAGAGTGAGCACAGGCAGACTGAGTGGCAGGCTGAGGCAGAGGGAGAAGCAGGCTCCCCGCTGAGCAAGGAGCCTGATGTGGGACTCAATCCCAGGATGCTGGGATCATGACCTCAGCCGAAGGCAGCTGCTTAAGCAACTGAGCCACCCAGACATCCCAAGCATCACTGATTTTTTAAAAAGATTTTTTCATCCAAGTGCAACATATACTCATAAAAGTGAATCAATTGTAAATGTAGATGTTAATGAATTTTCACTAACACCCATCAGCCCAGACCAAGAATCAGAAGATGTCCAGCACCTAAAACTCCCACCAAAGAGAATTGCTATCCTGATTTCCAAAACATAGGTTGCTTTTGCCTGTTTTTGTATTTTATGTAAATGAAATACATAGAATGTCCTCTTTTATGACTCACTTCTTTTGCTCCAAATTATGCTTTTAAAATTCATCCATATTGTTTGCTATGGTTTGCTGTAGTTCATTCCCATTGCAGAACAGTTATTTCATTGTGTGAATACACCACGATTTGTGATTCATTCTACTATTGATGGACATTTGGGTAGTTTCCAGTTTAAGGATATTATAAATCGTGTATCTTCTAGCGTATAACTTTTAGAGAAAATGTGCAAGCATTTCTTTTGAGTGTATACTTAGGAATGGAATTGCTGGGTCCTTTGGGTATACCTGTGTTCAACTCTAATAGACACTGTGAAACAATTACTTCAAGTGACTGTACCAATTTATACTTCCTATCTGAACTGTATGAGAGTTCCAGTTATTCCACATCTTCACCCAAACTTCGTATCATCAGTTTTCTTGGGTTGTCATTCTGGGGTGTGTGTGAGGATATTACATTGTTTTTAAGGTCCCCAAATGACTCTATGGACAGAAAATCATGAGAACCTCTGCTTTTTCCCTACCCTCATGACCACTTGAAGCTTATGAAAATAATGCTCTTGCTTTTATTGTCTGACTCAATGCTTCTAAAATATCCTAAAAGCCAGCTCAAAGTGTTAGACCACTAAAATAAAAAAAAATTTTAAAGATTTTCCCAATTTATACAAAAAATAATAAATTGGTGGATAAAAATTTTACTTAAAGTTCTCTGGTAAATTGTTCTTATATTTTTGGCACCCACTGTTGCTTTCCACTAGTGAATGCTAATAGCCAACAAAATAAACAGGCAAGAAATGAAACAATAACTTTTTTCCAATCCTTCACATGGAATTCTAGAATATGCAATTTGCTTCTATAAATGTTTGTTGTTGTAACTGCACGCATTTTCTGCTAAGTATACACCTTTCTCTGTGCTAAAGAGGCCCTAATGTCCTTTGTTCTCCTCTCTGGGATTCCATCTTCCTTATAGCTAGGGAAAGGCAGCACTATGTACCACATGATCCTCTTCTGCCTACAACTGATTGCATCAAGAGTAAACACCTGGCTCAAGTTGAGCCAATCAGATCCTCCCTCTTTCAGCAATTAGGAATTAGGACTTAAAGGCTAAGTTAGTTATTTAGAGACATACAGTTATGTGAAATTGGAACCATAGTTGGTACCAAATTTCTTGAAAGCCACATAAAAGCTGATGTGACATTGGCATGAGCAGCACTTAGGAGCATATACCAACAAGAAAGCTTGAGAGCAAAATTAAATATGGATTGCACAAAATAATTTCAGTCTCAGAAACCCAAATTATTTTAGTTATCTGGTACCATATCAGGACAAGGGGAGATGAATGGCAACTACTTTTTGTCATTAAATCAGAAAGGCATGGAGCCTGAAATAGAGATCCAGACTCAGGAGAAAAATCTCTTAACATGTTAAGAAGAGTAATCCTGAAGAAGTCCTCTTGGATAAGGGATGATAAATGGAAATTAATGGTTCAGATGCCATTGATACTAATTTAAGGTGCATTAAATATCATTGATTTTGGTATTTGATATCATAAAATATCATATATCACAATTTTGTCATTTGTTGTGCTATCTTTGTGGTGTATTTTAGTGAATGTAAGATAATTCAGAAGCTTTCAGCAAGTCATAGAGTTATTATCCATTTAGTATAATTTTTCCCATACAGGTCTAAATCTTTTTAATATGAATTTTCCAATCATGTGGCTATTAGGTAGTGGATCTCTAAAGTTGGAGATGAACAAGTGAATTAACAGACAAGTTAGGAGGAAATCAGCAGTGCTCCATTTAACAGCTCATTACTTTATTTTTAATGATTTATATCAGTTAGAATTGGCTAGGTTTTGCTATGGTAACAAAACTCTAAACTATTAATGACTTAAACACACAGATGTATTTCTTGTTCATACCATGTTTGATGTATGTTGGCAAAGGAGCCTACTTATCGTAGCAACTCTGTGACTCTGATGAACAAGGTCTCCATCTCAACATAGACTCATGAAGACTATACTATAGGGAAGGGAATGAGGAGCATCATGCACTGATCTTAAAAGCTTCCATTCAGGTGCCTGGGCGGCTCAGTTGTTTGAGCGACTGCCTTCAGCTCAGGTCATGATCCTGGAGTCTCAGGATGGAGTCCTGCATCAGGCTCCCTGCTCAGTGAAGGGGTCTGCTTCTCCCTCTGACCTTCCCCTTCTCAGGCTCTCTCTCTCTCTCTCAAATAAATAAATAAAATTAAGAAAAATAAAAGCTTCCATTCACATTTCTTTGGCCAAACCATGCTATATGTCAATGCCTATGAAAGCAAATGGGGGAAGTGCAAGCTCACCATGTGCCCAGGTGAACAAAAATTTGTGTGACTGGTCCTAAGGACTAATGCCGTGTTTGTGATTACAAAGTTACTCTTCGTGCTTTACCAGCTGGCTTTTCTGCTGGCAGAGTGGCTTCTTGTTTGTCTGATGGAATTAAGTAAATCGATGATTTCTGGTGTTCCACAGGTGCACTGACACCTGAGTTCATTTGAAAACTGCTGGCCCAACCCATGATGGGAATTCCAGTTAGATGGGCAGGTATCACACCACACAGACAACCCTGTCCATCACAACTCAGGTCAGTCCTATTTCCAGACCATGGTGTACATGAAATATAAATCTGGGTACTAGTTTGGGTTTTGGGAACTGGAGAACTGGAGAAAAATGGGCCTCTCGGAGAGAAAAGAATCCAATCCGGCCAGGTTTTCTGAGTCCCGTTTGATTTACAATAACATGGCACCACTGCGGGGGGGGGGGGGGGGGGGGGGGGGGGGGGGAGGGGGATGGTGGGGGGGGGGGGCGGTGGTGTGAAGACAATAGTGTTATATCATGAACCGGCTTTAAGTCTCAGAGAGTCACCTTCCTTTCCTGTCAAGTGAAGAAGTTAAAAAAGAACAATTTTTAAATACACAACCCTCTACAAAAATAAATAATATTCAGAATCTCAGTGTATAACATAGATACAAATTGATGCTAAAATGAGGGGGAAGGACCACCCCACATCCCATAATACGTCACAGAAAACAGCAGTCCTTGAAACATGCTCACATAGAATCTTTAGAACTCCACGGAGCAAGACTTTTAAATGCTAGGATTCTGTACCCTCTAAGATGCTTCCCTGTGATCCCGTTATGCTAGTTTTAATGCCAGCACTTCCTGGTTCCAAATCTTAAAGAGACAGCGCTCTTCCGATTGCGGCTGCGCACAGGGGGCAAAGATGGCGGTTCAGGCGGCCGCTCCCACCGCGGCGGCGAGAATGTTGGTGACTAGATTTTTTTGGCCTCACTGGCAAAAGTGCCGTTTCCTCCGCCGTGTGCTCCATGCGAGCACGTGGAAATGTGAAGAGTGGAGACTATGCTCTGCCAAGTTGTGTCGACCGGCTCCACTATCCCTTGCCTGATGTGGCCTACGTCAAGATTTTCTCTGCCAGCCGGATGGCCTTGAAAGAAAAGGAGGAGGACCCCTGGAGCAGCTTCTCCATGGCTGAAGATGTTGAATTGTGCCTCATTAAGTTCAGCGAGAACTTTGCTGATAGGAACAGGAGCACGAACAAGTGCAAGCCAGCTGTGGGCGCCGCCATGTTCTTCTGGGGGGCCCACTCCGGGTCTGATCTGAGAAAAGCGCTGTGTGTACGGCCCCTTCCTACACATCTCTGAAGGGTGGCCAAGCCGACCCAGAGGATGTTGGACATCAGGGCTTCTCAGCCAAGTGGGACTGTGACAAGAAAAAATAGACGAAATAAGCACCCTCTGCTCACGCATCTGAGCCTCACCTTGTTCTGCCACCTCCATGCAGTTCAGCGTTATTTACTGGAAACTGTTGTGTTGTAGTACGAATGCTATTAAGGGAGCAGTTTATGTGGAAGAAAAAATAAACAGCCAGCATTCACAGTGCTGCTTCCCTGGCCCCGTGGTTGGCCTAGGCTGCACACCGCCCCTCACCCCTCCATGCACCCATGGGGAGCATGCCTACTCCCCATGCCTTAAAAATTGTTATTATTGCAATCCCAAAGCTCCGTGCCCAGGACTGCCAATAACGCTAACATCGTTTGCCTCTACTTGCAAGAGGGTAAGCCATGCCTGTGGTTTTGAAATCTCACAGACCAAAGCTCTTCTGTTTCTATGCCCAGGCTCTGTTTCCTCTTCTCTCATCAAGTGTAGCTTTTCTATCATCCAGGTGTCATAAGGTTTGGTGAAAGGCAGTGGAAGGAGGCTCTCATCCCAGTGGAGAATTCGAGAAGTTGGTAATTCTCCAGGTAGTTAATGAGGACTGTGCTAGACACTGGGAACGCCTTTGGAATGTTAAACAAAGTGGCTTTTATTCTGGCCGTCTTGCGCCTGCTGCTTCCTCACAACAAAGGGACTTACTGTGCTCTTGATGGGTGGGTCTGAACATCACTTGGCCAACACAGCCCCAGGCCTGCCTTCAGCCTGTTGAGTTTGCCTCCTCTCAGAGGGTTTCTGATGGAAAAAGGACAAGACCTTTATTTTAAGACTCATAAATACCAAAAACTCCCTTTCCAGTCACTGACATTTAAATGCTATACTATTTGTCTATAAGCCCTGTCTTTATCTAGGTCATTTGCCTTGTCTTTGAGCCATTCCCTAGCTGCTTGTGACTCAGAGTGGTCTGAATGCTAGACATCAGCTAGAAATTTGGTAGAAATGCAGACCCTGAGGCCCTATCTCAGACCAACTGGATCAGAATTTAGAATTTCCCTTTTCAACAAGATCCCAGGTCTTTGCTCTAGTCTATAAAACTGTAAAAGACTGAATGATTCTGTTCATGATGACAACCCAGCTGTCTCTGAGAAGGACATTGTTTGTCACAAAACGCAGTCATCCAGGAGTGGAGAGACCTGGCTTCTAGTCCTGATTTGGCCACTAACTCACTGAGTGGCCTTTGCCAAGTCACTTAACCATTCTGGAATCTTGGATTGAGCTGAACTCCTGACTCTCCAAGTGTCTGCTCTGAGGACAGAAAACAGAAAGGTAAGTGCCCTCCTATATGCTGATGACATGGTTTTATGGCCAAACACTTAATAGACAGTTGTCCCCAAGATCTAATTACTTTCAAAAAGAAGAGCTTCAGAGCAGCTACCATAGTCACTTTGTTTTGTTAATTGTCCTTTAGGATTTGTTTTATCAAACACAGATCTTTCTGTGGCAATTCACTTCATTCACTTATCTGGGGGTACTTTTTTGTACCTCTTTGCCCTTGAGCTCTCTTGGCTTCCAAAATGTGTGCGGTCACATCTGCCTTATCATACAGGGCTGTATGAGGATCTCCTGAGAAAGCATCTTGAAAAGTATGAGGTGAGGCCACACCCACTGCAGACTGACAGAACCTTTTGGGAATGCCATTTGGTAATATGAATTTTTAAAACCTTTAAAATATGCATAGCCCTCCCAGCAAATCATCTGCTAGGCATAGACACCAGGGAAAAAATTATGAATGAGTCCGAAGGCTGTTAATAACTGTAGCATTGTTAATAATAGTGAAAAATTATAACTTAAATGCCCAACAACAGGGAATTGATTAAATAATAAAACAATAAAAATAAATAGTAAATGAGGGTACCCACATAATCGAATTCCATGGGCACAAACAATGCTAAAAACAGGTATTGAAAGATGTGGAAAGGTGTTGATTTCTCACTGACTAATGAAAATATACTGAAGACTGTAGTGTGGAGTGTGATTAGACTCCAATTTGAGAATAAAGTGTTTAGATACACATGGGAAAAAGACTGAAAGAATGCACGTTGTTTGTGAATACTGATACACTCTGATTATGGGCAGTTTTATGTACGTTGTTTTGCTTACCTGCATTTTCCGTAGTTCAAGTGCAAGGAAAAGTTTTTGTTTTGATTCCTAACAAAATAGAAGCACTGTTTTTATCATCACTATTCATCAGTGGAGAAAGCTCTGTCTGGCTGGAGGAGAGCAGACTTTGAATAATACCTCTGCAGTGTCTGCAGGGGGGTGAGTAGAGCTATCTTTTGCAGTCAGGGGCTCAGAGGAGAGGGTGGTCCTAGGGAGGAAATCATAAATTCTTCCCGGAGGACAGAAATGGAAACTCACAGCTCTGCAAACAAAAAGGCAGCAGAAGTAGGTGGCATGCTTCCTGAAAGGCTGTCAAAACACTACTTCAAAGCCAAACTGGGGGCATACAGACAGCAGTTCTCCTGTCTCTTTAACTAAAAGCAGCAAGGACAATTCACATGCCAGATAGTCCTTCTGAAACCCAAAGGAAGGTGCTTTGTTTCAGCAGGGTAGAGGAATTTGATTCTATGATCTTCCCTCTTCATTCATTGAAAGGTAGGTTTGGCTTCTTCATTTTAAATACCTCTGTCTAGGGGCACCTGGGTGGCTCAGTCAGTTCAGTGTCTGACTTTGGCTCAGGTCATGATTTCAAGGTCTTGTGGTCAAGCCCCAGGGTGGGGCCCTGCATCTGGCCCTGGTTGGGCTTCCCCCCACCAGCGTAGGGCTCTGTGCTCAGTGGGGAGTCTGCTTCTCCCTCTCTGTTGGGGAGGAAGTCCTCCCACTCGTGTTTTCTCTCTCTCAAATAAGTACGATCTTTTAAAAAAATAAAACAAATACCTCCATCTAGAACAGAACTAAGAGTGATGCAAACCCTGCTTTGTCTTTTCTATTGCAAATAGTGGTGATGGTGACTGTGGTGGCAGTTAGTGGTAATACTGGTAGTAATAACAGAGGAAGTAGCAGTTGTACTAATATGTGCCACCTGTTTCCCTGAATGATTTTATTTAAAATCTTCATAAAAACCCTTGGAGGTTCAGAGTATTATGAAGGAGGAAACCAAAGCTCAGGAAAGTAACTGGCCCAGAGTCACAGAGTAGGAGCTGGAAGCTGGATTCTAATTGGGTTTGTGAACTCTGAAAATCTTTCTTTCTACAGTAACACACTATAAAATTAAGATGCTTCGAGTCCTAGTTATATTTATCAAAAGGCTGATGTTTATAGGCTAATTCAGCCCTTGTTTTACCCCCCATACATGGCCTGAAATTGGTTCTAGAATTGTCTGCAGGAGTCAGATTACATTCAACAAACTCAAAATGCCTTTTTTTTTTTTTTTTTGAAGCTCAGTCTCTTCTTATGTCAGCAGTTATGAGACTCTTAAAATACTTTACTCTCTACTAAAGAATCACTTCACTTTCAGGAGATAGTACTCTTCCGCCTGGATAATGTACCAAGCAACATTCCCTGATTTGGCTATCACTAGTGGGAGGCTTTCCCTGGTCTCTTCCCTGCTAGAGCATTGTTTGCTGATGAAAAGAATTTAAGACTGCTGCACTCTGACCCTACCCAAGAGTATTTAGTCAGAAAAAGATGAGAAGAAATTTTATTTCTCAGCTTTTACAGAGTGATTTGGTGTCTTATTTTTGCCAGTGATGAAACTGAACTGAAGGACATTATATAGTAGAGGGACATTTCTTTTTTTTTTTTTTTAATTAAAGATTTTATTTATTATTTGACAGAGAGAGACACAGGGGGAGAGGAAACACAAGCACGGGCAGTGGGAAGGGAGAAGCAGGCTTCCCGCCAAGCAGGGAGCCCATTGCAGGGCTCGATGCCGGGACCCTGGGATCATGACCTGAGCCGAAGGCAGATGCTTAATGACTGAGCCACCCAGGTAGCCCCAGAGGGGCATTTCTGCAGTCGCCTACTTGTCATGAACCCATCTGCCTACCCAGGGGAACACCCCCCACTGCCTTCTGCTAAGCCAGAAATGTGGGGATTGTCTGGGTATCAGGAAAGAGGTGTCTCCCAAAGGCAATGGTGAGTCAATGGAAGCATATTAGACAGAGGCCCTGTACTTAAGATTAGAGAGAAGCAGGAAATGCATCAGGAATATTTTCAGCTGTAAGTAACAGAAAACCAATAAGGAGTACCTTTTTAAAAAGTAGAGTTATTTTTCTCCATAACAAAAAGTCTGTGGGTAGATAATACATAGTTGTTTCAGCAGCTCAACAATATCATCAAATTCTCTTGCCTATTTTCTACCCCAGATCTTCAGCATAGTAGCATTTTAATTTTTTCTGTCACATGTCTCAAAAGGGCAGCCACAGTTCCAGGTATTATATCTATGTTTAAGGCAAAAAAGAGAGAGTAGAGAGTATTGCTAGCCACGTCCAATGATTTCATTCAAAATGAGAAGTCTTTATGAGAAGTTCCTCAGCTGATTTTTTTCAACTTAGATTCCATTGCCCAAAATGGTTCCATGAACCAGCCCTTACTGTGAAGGAGGCTGGAAATATAAGTACCTGGTGAATGGAATTACAGTGAATGACTTTGACTAATCAGATTCAACCTCTGAAACTAGGCTGTTGCCATCCTAAAAAAACAGGGTAATCAGAAGAGGTAAACAAAATCATGGTATTGTGGGGAGAGGGAGGGATGGCAGATGACTGGCTAAAATTGTCTGTCACAGTGAGTAAGATTCAAACCAGAATGAGGAGACCCCATTGGAGTTTAATGTCTAATGCTATGAACTCAGCCATCCCAGCTACACATCAGGCTGAAGACATACCTTATGATTCCAGGCATGCCTCCCTAAAGAGGGAATGTAGAACCAGCATCTGGAATCAGTGGTGACAATGTTGAATGTTAGTGGTCTTATGTGAACAGTTGTTGATATGTCCTGAGATTATAATCTTTCTGGTCACTTGGAATCTGGAGGTCTCTTTGCTGCCTCTACCACTGCTAATTTCTTGGAATTAGATGCTTATAAACTTTTCTTTTGGGGGGGTTGGTTGGGTGGCAGTGAGCACAGAGGGAGAGAGAATCTCAGGCAGGCTCCATGCCCAGCTCAAAGCCTAAGGTGGGGTCTTATCTCACAACCCTGAGATCATGACCTGAGCGGAAATTGAGTTGGCCACTTAAATGAATGGCCACCCAGGTACCCCTAAACTTTTCTTTGGACTATGGATCTCTTAGAAGTGTTCCTTTCTTGCTTAGGCTCTTGCTTTCTGCAAAGAAAGAAAAGTACACCTAAATGTCCACCAAAATGAGAATGGCTAAAGAAAGTATGAAATACCATTTGGCAATTAGAGAGATTGATGTAATTCTGCATGTGCTGATAGGGAAAGATCTCTAAGGTGTTTGTTAAATGATAAAAAGCAAATTGAAAGACAACACATAGAGCATGACACCATGTACGTCTAGGATAAGCTTTGTAGTAGTTGCAGAATATGTCCATAAATTCTGTTACAACTGCCTTCAATCCCTCTCCCCTGGAATGGGCTACATGTAGTGATTCACTTCTAATAAATAGAATGAAGTGGAAGTAGTAGTATGCAATTTCATAAGTCATAAAAATGCTGTCATTTCCTCCTCCCTCACTCTCTCTTTGATTGCTCACTCTGGTGGAAGTTAGTTGCTGTGTCTCAAGGACACTTAAGCAGCCTGTGGCAGTATCCATGTGGCAAGAGATTAAGCCTCCTGCTGACAGCCATATGAGTGAGCCATCTTGGAATAAGGTTCTACACATCCAGTCAAGTCTTCGGATGGTTGCAGCCCCTGCCAACCTCCAGCCACAGGAGAGACCCTCAGTTAGAACACCCACCAAAGCTGCTCCTGAATTCCTGACCCACAGATAATAAATGTTTGTCCTATAAGCCACTAAATTTTGGTGTGAGTTGTTATGCAACAATGGATGACTAATATGACCTCCTTATTTGCATATGTAATAAGACTCAAGCTCTTACTCTACGTTAGTGATTGTTTTGTACATACCAACATTTAATCTTCACAATAACCCTATGAAGTAGAGACCAATATTATCCTTATTTTACGGAGTTAGAAACCAAGGGACAGAGAAGCAAAGTAACTTGCCCAGGGACATACAGCTATTGGAACCCAGACAATCTTAGAGTGATTACTTGTATCCTCTTATACTATACTTCTTATACTATACCATGTGTGTGTGTGCACAAGTGCATGCACGTTGCAGGAGTTTTCATGTGATGTGTGGTGTATGCATAGAAAACGTATGGAAGATACAAATCAAACTGTTGATCACAGCTACTTCTGGGGACAGAGATAAAGATAAGGGAAAGGAAAATTTTCATTTTTTTTCTCAACCAACTTCAGTATTGTTGGAAGGTTTTTACAACAGAAGTATATTAATGTAATATTTGCATAATTAAAAATTTATCTGAGCTGGCTAATAGATGTACACTATTCAGAGAAATTAAGTGTTAGGGGAAGAATGGGCACATCTGACCAAATACAAGTCATTAGCCATGAATTTGCGTAGGAGTGAATCAGATTGGCACCGCTGGTGGATTTGCAGGGGTTAGAGGGAGCACTCCCACCCTTTTCCCCTCCAGCGTTGGGTTTCCTCCCCACTCCATGAGACAGAAGATGTGTTCCCCCCCTGACCTGAAGAATTCTTACAGGAATACCCAGGAGTCCTGCCACTTGCTCCACGGCTGCTCACATGCTTGACACGTGGTGTCCTATCTGGAGACCACAAGTAGGACAGTTGGCTAGGACACAGGGAATCTATTTTTAGGCTGGGCCAGGGACTGGTTCAGGAATAGACTCTGAGAGGAGAGTGGCTGGGGTTTCTCCCTTGTGATTGGGAAAGATCATGCAGCTGGTGTGCTCCCTGATATTCCTTGTCACTGTGGGGAAGATATATTTAGTGTCTGACCTGTGACAGAACTGTCACTAGAACCTTACTGCCTTGGTAACTCCAGGGCACTGGTTACAACCTAATCCTGTCTAATTTTACATGCTCACTTTGTGAAGTGATGATAAGAGTTATCTTTCTGATGCAAGACAGAATCAGATGGGCCTGCTCTGGTATCCTGTTGTAGTCTGAATGGCGTAATTGATGGCCTTGAGCTACTGATATGTGAGAAGTCACACCACTGCGCACTCTTCTCCCAGATGGCTACAATGTGGTAGGTTCACCCAGCTTGTAGGAACACGGCTGTCACCTGTGAGTGCCAGACACTTTATTAACATGCTCATAAAGAAGGCTTTTTTCCTCATCCCTGAAGGAAAAGAAACCAGGCCTCATAACAAACTTCTGCCCCAAGAGTCTCCATTTCTTTTTTTTTTTCTTTTAAAGATTTTATTTATTTATTTGACAGAGAAATCTCAAGTAGGCAGAGAGGCCTGCAGAGAGAGAGAGAGGAGAAAGCAGGCTCCCTGCTGAGCAGAGAGCCCCATATGGGGCTCGATCCCAGGACCCTGAGATCATGACCTGAGCCAAAGGCAAGGGCTTAACCCACTGAGCCAGTCAAGTGCCCCAAGAGTCTCCATTTCTTGAGCAGCAACCACCGTGACCTCATTAGTCAATCCCAGTAGTCTTTTTCACTGAGCCCTCAAAATTATCCCTAGGAGACTACCTCTGAAGCCTCTACCAACTAATACTGTTCCTCCCTATGATGAAAACTACAAGCCATCCTGGGCTGAAGGTACTGAGAAAGACAGTAGAAGAAACTTGACTAGGGAAGATGGTGAGGTTATACCAAGTTCCAAGGGTAGTGGTAAGGCGAAGGAGCCTGGGTGCTTTACTATGGCAGAGGAATCAATGGGGGATGAATACTGGGATTTGGACATTAATAAGAGTTGGTAGAGACCTTGGGTGTAGGACAGTATCAGGACTGCATCTTTTATCATATGATGCCAGTTATATTCCTTCCCTAGTCTGGTCCTCAAATGTCCTAACTATAAAATGAGTGAGTTGGACAAGAGTCCTTTATGACCACTTCCAGCTTGGACATCCTATAATACATCCTGTAATCCTATAATAAATAGCATTTATTTATGGAATTCAGTTATAGCATGGAATTCAGTTAACTGCGTTGCCCCCTTAGTTTTCTCTTCAGGGTTGCATGGAAGGAACTACTAGTAACTTCCCAATATCCTTTCCCCTTTCTTCATTAGTAAAAGAACTCCAGTTTGGGGGGTGCCTGGGTGACTCAGTGGACTAAGCCTCTGCCTTTGGCTCAGGTCATGATTTCAGGGTCCTGGGATCAAGTCCCGTATTGGGCTCTCTGCTCAGTGGGGAGCCTGCTTCCCCCCATCTCTCTCTGCCTGCTTGTGATCTCTTTGTCTGTCAAATAAATAAATAAAATATTTTAAAAAAAGAACTCCAGTTTTTTTTTAATCTTTTTTTTTTTTATTTATTTATTTGACAGACAGAGTTCACAAGTAGACAGAGAGGCAGGCAGAGAGAGAGAGGGAAGCAGGCTCCCTGCTGAGCAGAGAGCCTGATTGTGGGACTCGATCCCAGGACCCTGAGATCATGACCTGAGCCGAAGGCAGCGGCTTAACCCACTGAACCACCCAGGCGCCCAGAACTCCAGTTTTTAACCAAGCAATTTCACTTAGCTAAAAAACTTAATTTCCTACATTCCCAGCAAGGTAATTATGTTCTATCCAATGAGATATAAGTGGAAGTGTTATGTAGAATTTGGAGGAACTCTCCTTTAAGAGGAAGAGGCTGATGTGATGGAGACAGTCTCTGCCTTAGAAATGATTAGACTCTATTTTGAGAGAGAGAAATGAAACACTGGAACAATTAACATATACGTGACAAATATATACATGCCTTTGTCTTTAACCAGTTGACTAGATGTTCTATTCAGTCTTCTAGGAGGAAGTAATTAGAAAATTTTGAACTGATCCATTCAACAAGTTCCCATTATATTCCATATTCTACTGAATTAATGTCTACAAAATTTGACCTCAAGGAGCTCTCAAACCCAACAAAGACACAATGTTGACCTGATATTTTCAAATCTTACTTAAGATTAAAATACAGAATTTTTTTCCAGCTCTATTGAATAATGAAAGAGTTGGCAACATGAAATTTATATTCCTACCTGACAGCAGTTTGCTGGAACTGGATCACAGTGCCTCCTTTCAAGGGGGTTGTGTTATCCAGTTTATGACAATTGTTACCATTCATTTTCTTTATACCAAAGTACTTTATCCATTCCTATTATTTTCTTCCTGGTCCTGTAGTTCATTAGGGGTGGTGACCCCTGCCCTAAAAGCTAAGCTGCAAAGGGGGATCACATGTTACCATTATCATCAGAAACAAATATATTTTGAGCATTTGTATATCAGAAGACTAAATTTGAAATATAGTCAGGCCTAAAATCTACTTTGAGCCTGTGTGTTGGTATTTGGAAAGAGAGAAGAAGGGAGAAGAGATGATGAACTGTACAAAGAACAATAAAATTCTGCTTCATCCTTTAAAAGGAGGAGAATAACACTTTTTCCTGCTCTATTTGTCTGCCTGGGATTTTGATATGCTAGGGAATCTCTAACACCCATCTTTGACATACAGGTGAGAGCTATACCCTAAGAATGCATCAGAGATATGGAGGGAGTTTGAGTCCCTGATGACTTCAGGGAATTGCTACAACAAGTATTATGGAGAGAATAACACCTTGGGGGTGGAAACTATTATTTTGTTTTATGAAGCCAATGTTAATCCTACTGGTTACAGGGTTCAAGTCCAAATCTCAGGGCTGCCTGTGAAATCTTCCTTGGAGCCCCCAGTTTTCTATAGGCGCTCAATCCAGCTGCTACCCCATTGACAATCCCAAACACTTCTTTAATCCCGTATTACCTCCTGTTAGTCACAGGGATAATTCCAACCATTCCAGGAAGCCACCTAAACACTGCATTAGGAATCTGATCTTACCTGGCTGTGTGGATGCTTTGGGAGACATAATAGAAAACCCAAGTCAACTATTTTAAACAATAAGGACATTTTGTTTCCTCAGTTAATGAGAAGTCCAGAGGTAGGAGAGTTTCAGGGCTAGCTATTCCATGGACTCACCAATGCTATCATGGACTTGGGCTCTTTACACCACCCACTTTGCCATCCACAGTGAGTTGGCATTTGTATTCAGTGTGACTCTTCTTGGCTGCAATTTCTCCATGCATTTTGTCCTCATCCAACAAACTCCAAAGCCATAGAGACTAAGACCGTAGCCTTCACTATCATGGCTCCTTAAGATGAAGGAAAACTTTCCTAAAAGCCCCTACCAACAAGTTTCCCTTCATGTTGTATTGGTTAATGTTGGATCAGAAGTCATCTCCAAAGCAGACACTGGCAGAAAGGGTAGAATTGATGTGATTAACTCAAACTAATCAAAACCCATTCTCTGGGGACAGAGAGGGGGTAGATGAGGTCTTTCCTGCCACCGAGGCTGCCCAGTATCAAACAAAACTGGAGTTCTGCTCTGAAGGAATAAGGAGCAGGAAATGGATATGTTAAATATGCAGTGAACAACAGTTCTATCAAACCATGTGACTGTGAGCCATTCATTTACCCTCTCTGTGCCTCAGTTTCCTTATCTATAAAATGGGAAGAATGACTAGAAGATCTCAAGGGCCTCTCAGTTAATCTTCCCAGTTGATTATGAGTGCCCATTGCTGGTGGTAGAAGATGCTTCCAAAATCACTGACATTTAGGAATCACAGCAGTGTCAGTAATAGCCCAAGAAGATCTAGAAAGGACTCATGGAAGTGTTAAGGCTGGGGGGTCCTTTGCCATAGCCTCCTTCTCTAGGGAGCCCCTTTATCTTATATAAGCCCTCCTTAGTCTCTCTCAGGCCATCGCCCTTTCCAAGGGGATGCTGATGCCCATCACTAACCAGACCTCACCCATCCGCCCATTCATTCATTTCTTTGCCACTGAGGATCTGCTATATTCTCAATTCTGTGTTTGATCTCCACTCTGCTCTACTAGGGGATAAAATGAGAAAGGATTTAGGGGTAAAGAGTTGGGGACAGATGGAAGAAAACAGGTCCCAGTTTTCCCTCTGCCAGTCAGTTAAATTCTAGTTCATAACACCTCCCAGGAAGCTTACCAGATTCCTCTAGCTTCCTACTCAGCCTGGAGCATGTATACTCCCAGAGGCAGGCTGTGGTCTGCCAAGAGAAGGAGAAGTCACAAAACAAATTATGATGCATCTTTTGGAAGCACCAGGTAATGTGAAGACCGGGGGAGAGGGTGAGTTAGGTAATGAAATTGGTCAGTGGTTTAAAACATCGTCTTAGATTGAATTAACCATGGACATGCTAGAGAGCAAAGATGGTGTGAATTTTTTTTAAGAAGTAAGTTTTCTAAGAAGTATCAAGCTTCAAGCCATGGCCCACATATAACTTAGAGTGTGATAGACACCATCCTCCTTGGTTCAATAGGAACCTGGGAAAGAGATTCTGAGAACCCATTTACTCAAACCCCTGGCTCTACCACTTAACTACTTGATAGCTTAGTGTTGTTGGGGGAAGTATTTTAATCTCTAGAAGTCTGTTTTCTCTTCAGTTAAAGGAATTTCCATTGTTAAACGGAAATGTTAACTATACTCCACTAGGTCGGTGTAATGGGCAGAAGTGATATTGCCTGGAAATGCTTAGCATGGAGCCCCAATAAATATTGGCTTTTATTAAGTAATTAGTGCTTACTAGTCAAAAAATAACAAACAGCTAATATGCGTTTAGCATCTACTATATGCCAAGCATTACGGGAGGTATTGGGAAATAAAGTTACAGAAGGGAGTATTTTGTGCCCGCTTTGTGCCAGGCCCTAGGCAGGGTCTAAACCAGGATCTTTTAAGTAGACTTTTTCATTTAATGACAAATAAATATGCAGTCCCTGTCTTTTAGATGCAAGGCAGTGTGCCGAGAGCACAGAATGCTCAGCGCTTAGAACTTCACTTCATAGGATCCTCATGGCCCTGGCAGTAATTTGTTCTTTCCTAAGTGTCTTCTCTTAAAGCCCACTACCTTTAATTTATACCAATACACCTTGTTAATTATGAGCACATACTTGTTATGGTCAATTACCAAAAGCAAAGAGCTAGAGACAATGAGGGCAACTGCCAGCCACCACAAACCTCCCCGCTCTAATTTACTTTAGCCAACAGTCCCAGCTTTCTGGATCATTCTGTCACTCTTGGCGCTTTACTTTATACCACATTTGCATTCAGACCATATCACAGCTGAAATTCTGCCTGTGTTCCTTTACCAGCTCAGCAACCTTGGGCAAGCCACTTGACCTCTGCAAATTTCATTTTGTCATTTGTAAAATAGGAATAAAAATAGTTCTTCCTCATAGGATCGAGTAGTTGCTTCCCTGTGTGTTAAGCAGAAAAAAATAGTTCCAGCCTTATACAATTGAATGAGGTAATACATCTCAGCCCTTAGCACATGGCCTAGGACATGGAACATATAAAATAAGTGAGGCAGTGGCTGTTATAACAATTATTATTAGCTCCTTATCGCTCTACATCACCTTTTACCAGAGCTAGCGCGCTGGTTCATTTTGCTCCTTGTATGAGTCATCTCCTGTCATCACCCATGGGATAAATATGAGAAAACCAGTGGGAGTCAATGAAACACGGAAGTGAGTCCTCAGCTAGAATGATCCATCTTTGGGGATGGTGCCAGAACTACCCCTGACTGAGCAGGTATTCTGCAGGACTCTTCACACGCCTCTTCAGGCTGAACCCTCAGATTATTCTGTGAGGAGGATATCCAGCCCACAACTTCACACTGACTCTTCTTGGGCCCCCATATTCTTCCTTCAGAATCTAAAGGGGAAATTTTCCCCCTTGACATCAATAGATATGACCCAGTTATGGTGTTTCCCTGGATAGCTAACACCCAACAGAGGATGACATCATTTTATATGATCATTCCTTACCCACGTGTTAGCCCATTTTAATTTATTTTCAGGGTGTTTATATGTGCATCTGTGTGTTTTCCATTTTCAGCCCAAGTGAGCAAACTGTCCTTTAGCTCATGAGAGTGCACATCAGATATTTTTGGTGCTATAACTCTTCAGAGACAGGAAATAATCCTTCCTAAATAGAAAAGCAGGCCATTAACATATGTTAGTTCCAAAGACCCTTAAGAACTGAGGAAGCAGCTACTGGAGAAAAAGCTTGTGGCAGGGGTGTCTGACACAAGTGAACTGACATTGGGCATCTTAACCCTTCTGGGCCTCAGTTTTCTCTTCTGCAACATGATGACATTGGATGCCATGATCTTAAGCTTGCTTCATTTACCCATTAAGTAACTCTTGAGGACGCCTGGGTGGCTCAGTCGATTAAGTGTCTGCCCTCAGCTCAAGTCATGATCTCGGGGTCTTGGGATTGAGCCCTGTGGCATCGGGCTCCCTGCTCAATGGGGAGTCTGTTTCTCCCTCTCCCTCTGCGCACTGCCCCCCTGCCTGTGTGCTCTCTCTAAATAAAATCTTTAAAAACAAAACAAAACAAAAACAAGTAACTATTGAGCTCCAGCTACATGCCAAGCACTTGGGATACCACAAGACCAAGACAGACTAAGTCCTGCTCTCGTGGACCTTCTGTTCTAGTCACAAAGACAATCGATAAATACTAACTTCAGACAATGAAGAACACCATGAAAAAAATAATGAACAATGATGAGATAGACAGTGCTTTGGGTGGGGAAGAGGGGGACTACTTGCGTTGAGATCATCAGACAAGGCCCCTGAGGAAGCTGCAGTTAGGCTAAGAATTGAGTGAAAAGGAACCAGCCATGAAGGAAGAGAGTGCCAAGCAGAGGGAATAGTTACAACAGTTGTGCAGTCTTCACTGAGGAAGCAATCTGGGTGTATAACACAGGGGCCCTGAGCTAGTCCAGACAAGGAAATGCTCTTTCCACATAGTCTGTGATGGCATGGACCTCCAACCAGTCTACACAGGGGACCCGACAACTCCTCTGCGTACATTCTTAAGTGCCTACTGCATGCGAGGCTCAGTGCCTCCAAGTCGGAATCACTGCTCCAAGCCAAGGGGCTAGATGCAACCAAGAAGAGTGCACACTGACCTTTCTGAGCAGCAGTGACAGTGATAAATGACAGGGAGTTTGGATGGTCGCCCTTGACTGTAAGAGGAAACAGGCAGATTGTGGGCTAGGGTTCATGTTCCGAAGCTTCGGTTTCACCAGCTATGCAGTTTCTAGAGCCGCTTGCTCCCACAGAGCATGGCAGGCATTTGGACTAAAGGACCACACAGCTATCAGCCAAGACCTCAGAGCCAGGGATGTGTAGGCAGCCTCACAGAGCGTGCAGCCGGCCTCTATGTGGGGACAGACTGGCCTGGTGGGCACATGAGTGACTGAGGCTACATAAACGGCTACACACCCCAGATGCTGAGAGTCAGAGCACCTGGGTCCAGGCCCAGCAGTGCCCACATGAGTCAGGAAATCTCTCTAGCCATTAATATGGAAACGAAGGAGCATCTGCTAGGGGCCAGGCATGGAGTGGGCTTCTCACATATGGGATCTCATTTAACCCACCGCACAACCCCTTGTGGAAAGTGCTAACATTATCCCTAATAGACGAAGCTGCAAGAAGTTTTGCAACCTGCCTGAGGACACTCAGTGGCAGAGGTGGGATTCTAACTTGGGTCAGGTTAATTTTAAGCTGCCTGTTCCATTCTTTTAGCAATTCATCAGTTACATGGGAATAGTAATTACATGTGTCCTACTCCCCTTGTGTACTTGTTGGGAGACTCAAATGAGATGAGAAGGTGCTTTGTAAACATGGGACAGGCTATTCCTAGGTCTGCTGGTCCCAGTGTAGTTCCTAGTGGGGCTGCTGTCTGCGCAGCTTCCTGCCCACCCCTGACCACACACTTAATCCCCACCATCCCACTCCTGTACAGAACACCCACTGGCCCCACAACTGCAGCTCCCCCTGAAAGAGCTGCCCCCATGGCCCAGCCACTGATGGTGCATCCCTGCCCTTCTCCAGAGCAGCAGCAGCCTGCCCCAGCCTTGCTGGGAAGTCTTGGCATGTGTTCAAGATGGGGAGGGTGTATGGAAAATCTGAGGAGATGTTTTTCTTTCTTGGGAAGAAAGCCAAACTTCAGTTCACAGGAGTTGTATAAATTATGCACCCAGAAAAGATTTCGTTTAGAAAGAAAAAGGAAAAAAATCTCTTGCTATTTGTGTAATGAGCTAGCTTGGCCGAGCCAGGGCTAAACCCCACATATTTGGCCTAGCTTGCTGTGTTTGCAAAACAGGCCTATGTACCAGGAGACAGCTGGAAGACCACAGAACAGCCAGGATTCCTCTGCAGGTTTCTTCAGCCCACTTTCCATTCCCTTGCTCCGGTCTTGGCCTGTGCCTTGGTGTCTTGAGCCTAGAAGGCTGGGGATTCAGGAAGGTGGGCCACGGCGATCCCTTTCTGCACATACTTGTCTCACACCGTACTCCTTCAACCCCTTGAAGCCCAACTGACCAGAAGACACTCCTCTGGGAGGCCTTCCCTGGGCCGTGAGGCTGGGTCACAGCTCTTTCCTAAGGGCTCCCACAGCACCTAGTATTTATCACCTGTCTTGTTGAGCTCACCACCAGCCAGTCTTCCACAGGCTCTTTGACAGCAGGGACCTTGTCAGTTTTGCTCACTGTGGTATCGCCAGTGTGGTATTTCAGTGAGGAAGGAAATGAACACCTCTGGCTTCCTATGTCCCACTCTGGGACTGTTTCCCAATTCAGCTCCTTCAGCTCTGAGAATTCCTTCCAGTGGAATATAGGCATCCTGGGTGATACATTGTTTGTTTTGTGTTGTATTTTGTTCCTATTTTTTCTAGCCTCATCTCCTGTTCTTCTCAGCCTCCCTCTAAATGTCATTAAGAATGAACCTCTTGCAATCTCTCACCATTCTGTTTCTGTCCCCATGCCTTTACTGACCCTGACCCCTCTGCACCCCAACCCGTACACCCCTCACTCTCAGTCACCTTGGAGAGTCTGATCCAAACTCTGTCCATCCAGGATGTCTCCCCTAATCCCAGCCTGTCTCCCCTCCCCATTGCTTAGGGACCCCTTATCTTGGATCTCATAAAAACCCCCACTGTGCTTATCACTGGGTTTACCAGAAGGCCTCTAGTGATTTGTTTATCTAGCTGTCCCACCCCTCACCCCCAGACTCTAGGCTACTTGGGAGCAGAGAACCTGTTCTAATCATCGCTGTGTCTCTAGGACTTACAGTGCCTGACATGCAGGAGCTGTTCAGTACATGCTTGTTGAATTAATTAACATGCCGAAGGTAATAATAGCATGACATGTAATGGGGCAGAGTATGATTGTGATCCCAGCAAAGGCCATGATCTCAGAAGGAGTGATTGCTGTGGGGTGGAGCAGAGGGAGGGATACTGTAGAGAGAGAAGTTGACAGGAGATAAAGTACAAAAGGCAAGATGGGAAATGGCCAGAGGGTAACCGGAAAAAGGAGAAAAAGTCTGGGCTTTAAAAAATGTAAATCAGATCATGGCCTACTCCTACTTAAAATACCAACAGCTTCTTCCTGTATTTTGGGAAAAATCTAAATGTCTTATCAAAAGGTGGGAGGCTGGGGGGCCTGTGTGGCTCAGTGGGTTAAAGCCTCTGCCTTTGGCTCAGGTTGTAACAATCTCAAGATCCAGGGATCCGGCCCCTGCATGGGGCTCTCTACTCAGCAGGGAGCCTGCTTCCCTTTCTCTCTCTCTGCCTGCCTCTACACCTAACTTCTGATCTCTGTCAAATAAATAAATAAAATCTTAAAAAAAAAAAAAAAAGTCAGATTCAAGCAACCATGAGAAAAAAAAAAAAGATTAAAAAAAAGCTGGGAGGCCCCATGAATCTAATCCAGGCCTCAGACACGGGAAAAGGGAAACTGACAGAATGACATTTATAGGGATGCCATGATCACTGTGTTTTTATTTAAAAACTTTTGTTTAGGGGCGCCTGGGTGGCGCAGTTGCTGAAGCATCCAACTCTTGGTATTTGGCTCAGGTCACGATCTCGGGGTCATGAGATCATGCCCCACTTTGGGCTCCGTGCTCAGTGAGGAGTCTGCTTAAACTCCTTTTTCTCTCTGCCCCTCCCTTTCCCTGTGCTTGCTCTCCCTCTCTAAAATAAATAAATCTTTTAAATAAAATAAAACTCTTTTGTTTAAAAAACGTTTTTAACAAATCATTTTTACTACAAATGTATTCGCCTTCAGTTTGAAATCCCTGGTACAATTTCCCAGACTTTTTCCCTATGTGAATCAAGTTCTATGAACCTGTCTTTATATAACACAGTTGATTGAGATTTTTGTTTTTTTCCATCATGACTGATTTGAAAGTGCCCTGTTTAGTACTATAGGAACCTGTTCTGGAGTCGTTTATCTTTTAGATTGCTATGGGGCCTTAATGGTACAGCTTTCAAACCAGGTCTCCTGAGAACTAAGGAAAGAAGAATTATTTGTTTTTCTATCACTACCTAATGAGGCCCCTCTTCATGCCAGCACAGGGACAGGAGTGACTGATGTGGGACTGCCTACAAGGCCATTATGATCTGAGAGGAAAGAGGTGTATACCAGTATGAGATGAGAGATGTGAGCCAGGCACTGCACTGCCCACCTTATATCCTTTCCTTCTTCCTCCCCCAGTAATCCTAAGGGATAGCTATTATTACCTTCGTTTTGTAAGTGAGGAAACTGTGGGTGGGAGAGAGCAAAGACACCAGGTCTCATATGAGTGTCAGTGTGGGACCCTGAGCCCAGATGTGTGCTTTATCTCAGTCTAAAGCAAAACAGGATTAGCTATACAAAGGAAGAGAAGAAATTGCTTCAGCCTTTTTGAGTAGGAGAAACCTTTCCACAGAGCCCTAGCCCATCCCTGCCCCCAGTGAATGAAGTTATAGTAAGAGCTAACAGTTGTTAACCATCTGTGTGTGCCTTGCACTTTGGCATGACTTTGTTCCTCACCATAACCTTCAGCGAAGTAATGCAGTCCCATAGCAACAGGGTACGGAATTCAGCTCCATCTTACAGTGGGGCTTAAAGGATGCTCAGAGAGGCTTAAGAATTTGTGCTAGGTCACACAGAGGCCAGAGCCAATATTCTGTGTCTTGATTCGAAGTTTTGGATTATTTTTAGTTGTTTTGTTGTTGTTGTTGTTGTTGTTGTTGTTGTTTTGTTTTTCTCACTGCTCCCAGTTTAGAAGAGGCAGTGAGCATCACACCATAGGGTTTACTACTTGTGACTTCAGGAAGATCACTGAGAAAGGACTGCAGAAACTGCTCACCAGCAAAGGGCTGTGGCAGGAACTTTAGGGAAGTTTCAGCCTCTAGAAGGACCAGTGAAAATGGGCCCCAGAGACTGGAACAGAGAGAACTCCTGTTATATTACTACAGAGTGGAACCCTTCCAGCTACCGTTACCAGCCTGGAAACAGTCTGGCTCCAAACAGGGCCTGGGCCAAAGTTAGGTTACCCAAAGGCATAACTGATCACCAGACCCAGTCTAGATTGAGTAAAAGGTATATAGTCAAGTTTAGGGATCAAAAACCAGCAAGCACCACCAAGGAACAATCCAAGATGGCAGGCTACAAAGAGTGCCAATGGAAAGTTCAGAGAGACCAGGAAGCAGACTGACAGAGTGGGGATTGTTTAACAGCCCAGGGCCTGGCACAGAGCCAGCAGGTATTTATAGCACAGTGGAGTCCCTTCACATCCCAAGCCAACTAAATGCACTTGGGAGAGTGAGATGGAGAGAGAGAGATGAGGGAGGGGGAATTAGAGAGCAATCCAAACAGTGCAGTCTACACCAGTCATTGTACTCTGTGAACACATATCCCTGAGTGAATGTGTGGTAGGAGATCCGCTGTCCCACAGAAGAGTAGATTCCCTCAAGCTTCTCTTACCAAGAGCATCAAATGACAGTAAGGTGATTGTTGTGTAAAGGTAACTATTTTTTATACATTCTGACCTCTAGCTGTACTCCAACTAATTCATCTGGTGTTGGTTCAAAGAATGAGTTATATGTCCAGATACTGGAGAATAAGAGCTCTGTGACAGACTAAGTGAAAATTCTGCAAAGGGTTATTTCCCTAATGCAAAGTCATGGGGAATTTTGACTGGATAAGCTTTTAACTTTTTGTGCTGACTGTGGAATTATCCCCAAGTCAATGAGACTTAACTGTTGATGGGTGCCTGATGTGGTGATGCATCTTCTGAAGGCCCAGGGCCCAGAGCCCAAGGTCTGACATGACCTGATTTTTGGTTCATGAAAAGTGTTTTTTTTTTGTTTTGTTTTGTTTTTTTTTTAAGAGAGAGAGAGAGAGCGAGCGAGCACAGGCAGACATGAAAAGTGTTTTTTTGGTTTTGCTTTGTTTTGTTTTTAATTTTTTTTTAATTTAAATTTTAGTTTGTTAACATACAGTACAATATTGGTTTCAGGAGTAGAATTCAGTGAGTGGTTTTGTTTTTTTGTTTTTTTTTGTTTTTTTTTTTTAATTTTATTTTTCATAAACATATAATATCTTTTTATCCCCAGGGGTACAGGTCTGTGAATCGCCAGGTTTACACACTTCACAGCACTCACCG
>NW_019154096.1:45350435-45486039 GCF_002288905.1 Enhydra lutris kenyoni
GTCTTGATGATGACAGCTTTGTAATAGAGCTTGAAGTCCGGAATTGTGATGCCGTGGTTTTGTTAAGACAAATTCTTTACCACTAGCAATTAGAGCATGACAGGGAAGCCCTACTGGGAAGTGTATGATGGAGGCTCTTCAGGAAAGGAAAAAAAAGCTTTTTTTTCCCTGTCGTTCCCCCCACCCATCACGCCTGCATCCCTGGCCACATACCTGTACTCCAGGAGATCTGAGGCTCTGTTGGATCAAGAGAGAGTTGAAAGCTTGGTAGCCCTGTTGAGGTATAGAAAAGGCTCATTCAGGATGCAAAGGCAGGTAGAGTTCCTGGAGGGAGACAACTTTGGGCAGAGGGGTGAGAAGTATCTGCGAGGAAGGGACATGGACCCTGCTCCCATGTAGTCGGAGGCTTGACCTCGGATGGGGGATGACTGCCTAATACTCTTGGAAGCCGGACATTAAGCACAGTGGCCTTGAGTTGTGCGATGGGTCCCTAAGGCCAAGCCTGTGGTCAATGGAAGACTTAAAGTTTGCAAGGGAGAGCAAGGCCAGGACAGCTGGAAGCCTTTCAAGAGGTGTCTTGGGCAGATAGCAGAAGATCATAGCACCAAACTCCAGCACAAGGGAGCAAAAGGGGCCATGCAACAATGGCCCCTACCAGGAGCTACAGCCCAGAGCCTCCCACATTTTCCTGGAACCAGGGATAATATACAACCCAATGGAGGGGAGAGGTGAAGCCCCACTAATGACTGATGTTGAATTTCTCCTCTGCCTGAGGAGTGGGAGAGAGGGTACTCAAGCTGTTTTATTTTATTTTTTATTTTTTTTAAAGATTTTATTTATTTATTTGACAGAGATCACAAGTAGTCAGAGAGGCAGGCAGAGAGAGAGGGGGAAGCAAGCTCCTGCTGAGCAGAGAGCCTGATGTGGGGCCCGATCCCAGGACCTTGGGATCATGACCTGAGCTGAAGGCAGAGGCTTTAACCCACTGAGCCACCCAGGCACCCCAAGCTGTTTTATTTTTAATTTAAAAAATGAATGAATGTATTATTAAGCCTGAGTTCCACTCCATAATTTATTCCTGAATATCATTATTAGTATAATAAATAAAAATACTTAACATCGCAGAGGGTTTTTCCACTTACGCTTTCACATGTAAAAGTTCCTGAACTCTGGATATTATTATGCTTTCATGTGTGGATTATAAAAAGAACTTATGGTCTTTGATTTCATCCTCAAAAGTAGGGACCTCTTTCATAACACCCTTCAGTGCTCTACTGACACTTGACATTATCTATCTCAACCTTTTAGAGAACTGAGTTTCTTTAAACAATATTGGAACTCCCTCTCTGACAAGTACCACTAGATGACCTCAAACATGTGGCTATGTGATGACCAAGGTAACTGACATATACTAGATGCACAATAAATGTCAAAATAAAAAGTAAGTGAATCAATTATTTGATTAATTTGATTAGCTGGATTTTTTTAAATTAGTAGACTATTTCCTAGAGCAGTTTTGGGTTTACAGAAAAATTGAATAGAAATACAGAGTTCCTATAGACTCCCTCCCCTCACCTACCACATACACACTTCCCCTGTTATTAACATCTTGCACTGTGTGGCACATCTGCTACAATGGGTCATACAATATTAATGCATGATTATTAGCCACTAATTGAAGTGCATAGTTTAGTGTATGTTATATAGTTCTGTGGGATTTGACAAATAGCATGTTTTGTATCCTTTATTACAGTGTTATACAGAATAGTTACACTACCCTAAAAAGCTCCTGTGCTCTACCTTTTCACCCCTCTTCCCTTCCCTGATAACTCTTGGCAGCCACTGATCTTTTACTGTCTCTGTTGTTTTGCCTTTTCCAGAATGTCATATGGTTGAAGTTATACACTGTATAGCCTTTTTCACATGGCTTCTTTCACTAGTAATATGTATTTAAGTTTCTTTTATGTCTTTTTATGCCTTGATAGTGCAATTCTTTTTAATCCTGAATAATCTTCCATTGTATGGATGCACTACAGTTTATCTATTCATTTATTGAAGGACATCATGGTTGCTTCCAATTTGGGAGGATCTAACGAATAAAGCTGCTGTAAACATTTGTGTGTAGCTTTTTGTGTGGACCTAAGTTTTCAGGTCATTTGGTAAGTTCCTAGGAGCACAGTTGTTGGACTGCTTGGTAAAGACCATGTTTAGCTTTATGAAGCCTGGTTTTTCCAAAACTATTTCTAGCTAGCATTATCTTATAAAACAGGGAAGGGGGGTGGTAAGTTATGAGTTGACATCACAGTATAGAACTATAAAATGGACCTGCTTTTATGTATACTAAACCAACTGTTTAGCTTCAAAGTGTATATGTAAGTCCTAGTATGCTTGAATCTGGTGAATAATATTCTATAGAATTGCCCTCTTGATTTCATTTTGGCCTTTTCAATTTGGTTGCCAAGACAGACTAGTCCAAGAAGATCCCTACCTACTATAGTTAAACATTCTAGTGAAAGAGACAATAAATATATATTCAGTTAAAACCTGCTTAGGTGGAAGTATTGGATAGGAAAAGACCACATATATGCTGACAAGCAATGAGTTTTTCCATTAACTTACTTGGTGAATCTGCATGTGCAGCCAAACTAGGATTTGCGGGGGGAGGGTGGTCAGTAATTCAGAGTTTAGCTTCAAAGAAATACTACCGCAATGTCAGCCACCTTTCTCTGTACCATTACACCTGGTAACCTCTTCACCTGGTATGTCCTCTCCAGCCAAGCTAGAAGAGCCTTCCCTTTTCCTAATGTTCCTCACATTGCTACTTTGCACATTGTAGGTTCTCAGGAAAAGCTCACTACTATATTGAAAGGGCAAGTTTTCACCAATATACACATGAGAAAAGGATTCCAGTTTTACCCTCAAAGTTTGCCTACTGCAAAAGTCAAACAAAACCGGAAATATCCCCCTTTTGGTAATGAAGTGTTTTTAAATGGTGTTGGAATGAAACCAGCATATACATTTTCAGAGCTTTATAATCATTAACTATTCTCCACCATCCTAGGAAATGTGAATTTGGATAAGCTCCAAGTACGTTAGCAGAAGCCAGCAGCTTCCAACAAGAGCCCCCAGTCCTCTGGTGGGGCCAGAATCCCAGAGACAAAGCATTATTTATATCTACATAAACTGTCTTGCTTCTAAAGCTAGAATCCCAAGAACCAAGCTAATGAGAAGACTCAGTGCCAGGATGTCATATTGAGTTAGGAAGGCCGACCCATTAACAGTCCATTTCTCTGTGCTCAGCCCAGACTGGAGGAGACAGAGGGCAAACATATACAGTGGTTTCTGAAAGGTCCCAACACTTGATGCTTGAACAACAAGACCATCACTGCCTAGCTGGGAGTGTGGGAAAGGGCGCAAACCATGGAATGTTTTCCGGATGGGTGGGCAGCGCCCTGCAATAGAGTAGCAGAGGCTGCCGGCTACAGGCCTGGGTGGTGTAACACTCCCAACACCTCCTGAGCACAGGGCTCTGTGCTTGATGAGCCTGAAGGTGAGACCCAGCCCTTCTCCTTTACTAATCCTATCTCTACCAAAGGCCTCATCTAGGGCTTAGCGCTGGCACAGGAGAGGATACAACCTCAGTGTAGCAGTAAGTGTCCCTTAGTTTCAAGAGGATAATTTCCTTCTCTGAAAACTCCGACAGGAGGTGATGTTTCTCTGCATCCCATCCAGAATTGCCTCTGGGTGTTTCCTGCCTTTGAAACGTCTTGGAGTGATTTAGCAAGCTACGCAGCACGGAAGAGGGCTTCAGTTTGTGTTAGTAACAGCAGATGATTGCTAACATGTACTGAGCTCTGCACACAGCAACAAATAGTGCTAAGCACTTTACAGCAATTACCTCACCTAATCTCCATAAGAACTCTGTAATTTAGGAACATCACGAATCCCATTTTACTGATGGGAAAACAAAGCCTTAGAGAAACTAGGTTACCAGTTCTCAGGGTGGCCCTTGGATCAGCAGCTTTGACATTACCTGGGAACTTGTTAGAAATGAGCGTTCTCAGGGTCCATCCGTGACCAGCTAAATCAGAAACTGGGTGCAAGGCCAGCAGTGAATTTCAACTGCAGGTGATTCCGGTGCACTCTAACATGTGAGGACTCCTGGACTGGACAACTTACTTAAACCCACATAGCCAGTAGGATCCTAACATCAGCACACCTCTCCTACCCACAGTCACAAAATCCACATTCACAGAATTGGCAATCGTGAATAGCTGCTTGCTGCTGAAATGTCTGGTCAGATTTGCCAGGGGAATGAAAGAGGAGAAACAACCTGCCTTCACTACTATGTTAATGCTTCTCTCTGACTTCATGGGGCACTATCACCTTCCTCACAGGAATGAAGATTCCCTGCCCTCTAAACACCTCACCCCACCCTAGCCGCAGAGGCTACAACCTGGCCTTATTGAATCTTCATTTCACACCCAAGAGAGCAGATGGAGCAACTCAGAGGAATGGAGAGTAACTGACATTAAAAACCAAAAAGTTAAAAGCATTCTGTGTTAATTTCCAAGGGCTGCCATAATAACATACCACAAACTGGGGTCAAGGCTTAGAACCATGAAAATCTATTATTACACAGTTCTAGGAGCTAGAAGTCTGAAACCAAGGTGGTGTCAGGGCCATGCTCCCTCTTAAGCCAGTAGAAAAAGGATCTTTCCCTGTCTCTTCCAGCTTCTGGTAGCCCCAGATGTTCTTTGGCTCATGACAGCATAATTCACATGGCTTTCTCCCTTTATGTCTTCACATCATCTTCCTTCTCTACGTGTCTGTGTCCATGTTTCACCTCTTAGTAAGGACACCAGTCATATTGGATTAAGGGCCTGCCCTACTCTGCTATGACCTCATCTTAACTAATTACATCTACAACAATCCTATTTCCAAGTGAGGTCACATTGTAAGGGTCTGGGGGTTAGAACTTCAACATGAATTTGGGAGGAGCATAATTCAACCACAACATCTATATATGATGGTGAGAGATTAGACTACAGAAGTTTTCATGTGTGGTGTTTGCTGCAGGACCTTTTCAAAGACTCTTAGGCTGACATCAACAAGCCCTTGAGGGTAGTTTCCATCATGGCTGATGATCAGAACCGTCTGGTACTTGTTGAAATTACAGCTTCCCAAGCCTCATCCTAGACATCCTGAATTAGAAAGAGATTCAGTGATTTGTATGTTAACATGCACCCCTATGACACTGATGTAGGCTGCCTTCAATGTACTCAAACTTGGGAAGCACAGTTCTAGCCAGTCCACATGGGTGCTCAACATTCTGGCCCGTGGGACAGGTAGACTTCCTGGACTGGAGTCCCTCAACACTCCAGCCCCTCTGATGCTTATAGTGATTTTTAAGTCCAGACCAGCCATTTCTGGAACACTTGAGAGAGATGCCCTAGGACTCCTCTAGATTTTTCTTTATATTCAGGTCCTAGGTTATCTGCTTTGGTTCACAGACAGCACTGAAAAGTCAGAGAAACCTGACTTCTATGACAGATGACTTCGTTGAGTTAGAGTCAAGTTGAACCAGATCCTGTGGGATCCAGCTCCACTAACTCAATAACCTCTCCCCTTTAGAGAAATAGAGACAGGGAGGCCATTGAGAGCTGATGCCCACCTCAAGGAGGAAGACACCAGAGGCACTTTCAGTATTCCGAGCTGAGCCTGGGAAAGCAGCTGCATGGAACATGGAGAAGTCAGCAAGGGTCTGGGCAAGGTTAGCACCACCTCTTCTGTGACAGGCCACATCTTCCTTCCCCAGCCCACCTCAGACTCCCAGTTATCAGATGAGACAAGGAAATCATGGCTGTAATAACAGTCCTTGCTGGATAAGGAGGATTACAAGGCAGCAGAAAGTAGTAAAATGAGCCCTGGACTAGGTGTCTGGACTCACCTAGTCATTGTACCTCTCAGAACCTCCATTTCTTATCCATTTAGTTCTCATCATTCATCTTCTTGTGATAAGGAACAGATACTCAAGCCAGCTCAGGAGAAGAGAGAAGGACTTATGAGGATATAGAGCCTGTGGAATCCGAGGGCAGGAAAGAATCTACCTGCCTTCATGGGAACCAGGAAGATATTAAGAACTATAGGTCTGTTTTCAAGGGCTGTGTGATCTATTTCTTCTACCCTGTGACTGTGCTCACTTCCTCCTTTCTCTCCATTGAAGGGCTTCCTCTGCCACTACCTCACCGTGCACAGTAGTCATCCAAGTTGCCTCAGTCCCCAAGACTACATGGCCTTTCAACTCAGTTCCCCACAGCTCAATGACTCAGTTCTTCAATATTCCAGTTCCAAATTCCTGGAGGAATCTGAGTCCATTCCGGGTTAAGCAACCTTCCTTCACCCAGTTAGCTGTGACTGAGTGGTGGACCACATAGCACAAACCCAGGCACCTCACCAAGGGCTGTGGATAGAAGCAGCACCAGAGCAGGGTGCTATGAATGGTACACCCTGAGGCATGGCTACTACAGTAATACTGAAAAGTTACCACCATGTTTTAAGTACCTGCCAAATGACAGGCACTGAGCTACATTAATACACATAATCCTTACTTCAAACATTCAAGATAGTTATTACAGATATAGAAACTGAGGCTCACAGAGACCTAAGGTCACTCAGTTAGTACAGGGTTGAGCAGGACCTTCAACTCAAGTCCACCAGATTCCACAGCAGGGCATTTTCCTTTTTGTCATCTAGCCTAGAGCAGTTGGGCCGGGAGATGGTACCATTTCATCATGTCAGGAGAAAAATAGAGGTTAACAATCTCTACCTGCTTATCTGCATGATTATAATGATAATAGAATGAAAGCCCCAACTGAAAGGTGCACTGAGAAGGCAGTACAAAGATAAATGTGAAGTCTTGAGTATGTCTGCTTTCACTGTCCCACGGGGTGGTATTTGCTTACTGGACATTTCCCTGAGGTCTGCAGAGCATTTATTCACTGCTGCTCGAAGGCCAGAATGGGTCATAGCCACAGCAAGGCTCTTAGCAGCAGTCCAAGACCCCCTGGAAGGAATCACCACTGCTTTTAACCTGGTGGCATGACTCCCACATAAATAGGGTCTGAATTCTTAATCTGGAGCTTGGCATTCCAAGGCAAGTGCTGTTTGAATTGAAGTAACTTTCTTGTTTTTCACCAAGAAACTTAGCCTCCAATGCCAAAAAATTGGTCTGTCAGGCTCAATTTGGGTACAACAGAGCACAAACCACAGCCACAGAGGCAACTCTGAACTGTAATGTCACCCTTTAAACCCCCAGATAGGAGTCAGGCCCATGGAGTTTTTTTCCAGAAGGGAAGAGGGTTTCAGAGACTCATTAACTCTCTGACAAGGTGGGGGACATCTGAAGCCATGGAGCAGGCCATTCCTTTTGGCCCTTGTGATGTTTCACTTTATCACTTGGCTAGGCTCTGGTGCCCAGTTATTTGGTCAAACATTAGATATTGGTATTTTTGCCGATGTGATTAACATTTACAGTCAGTTGACTTGTGAAGCCCTCTAAACTGTAAGTGGCCTTTATCTAACCAAGGCCTTAAAAGCAAAAACTGAACTTTTCCAGGAAAGAAGGAATTCTACCTCAAGAAATCCTACCTGAGTTTCCAGCCTGCTGGCCTACCCTACAGATTTCAAACTCAAGGCTTTTATAGGGACTCACCTGCATTTCCAGGTTGCTGGCCTGAAATAACTCCTTCCTCTTTCCTTGTCTCTCCCTCTCTCTCCAACCCTGACTGATTCTACGCTCAAGAACTGCTGGTGGCTGCCTAATGATATTCCCTTATACAGAGTAAGTGCTGCAGGGCGGGCAGCAGGCCAGAGGAAGGAAATAACATAGTGACCTTCGGTGGCCAAGTGCACGAGTTGGATTTATTTCTGGAATCTCTACTGAACTGTACCTGGCCCTACTCACTTGTGAATCTCTAGGGCCTCCAGTGCCTAAAACACTGTCAGCACTCAGTAGCGGTTATTATGATGATCATCTGCAGCACTCAGTCCATCACCACCGTCCCCTCCCCCACCGAAGTTGGAGAATGGGCTGCAGCTCACAGGAAAAAACCACCCTCCCCTTGATTAATAAATGACAAACAAAAAGGCTGTCAAACCTGGATGCTTTGGGTTTACCCATCTTGACTCATTCTACTTCCGAGCCACAATGAGCGCAAGTAGTTATTTATGATCCTGATGACTGTTACTTATACAAAGTAGTACTGCTACCTCTGAAGCACAGAAGACAAGTCATGTATTTAAGTTGAAAATGTAAAACATGTTTCAATAATACTGTGGCCTCTCAAAAAATCTAGATCAAAAAGGCATAAAACTAAGTTAAATCCTTCTATGTTTAAGGCACGGTGATATTAATTCATATGCCAGTAACATTGACCTAAAGGGGCAAAGTCTTCGGAATTATATAATAGGTTCAACAAGTTCTTACAAGCAAATTCTCTTTTAAATATGAAAACCTTCTTCAGAGGCCAGCATTGTTTTGATAAGGGATTAATTTAGGGGTAAATGAAAGGATTCATTGCAATTCAGAGCCCTACTTTGTATGGTCTGCTTGGGGAGCTTTTGCGAAGCCTTCATCCCAGGCCATTTGGCTACGCTGGTGTTTAAATAAAGGCATCTCTTCTCAAAATCAGGTTGCCATTTATCAAAGCTTCAATTCTTTTCCTTAGGCTCCAGTTCTATGTTCATTTGCTTATTTACCAAGTCTCAGTTGGTCTTTTTTACCCCTAAATATAAATATGTCTCCAACTTTAATTTAGGGCCAAGGGTTTCTAAAAGCAAGTCAGACTTCAGAATGTTGGAGGAAGGCCTTATCATACCCCATCACACACATGTTGATTTTGTGAAAATAAACTCACTTGAAAACCAATAGGTAGCCCAACATTTGGAACCGGTGACAGTGAAAACAAATCATAAATGTAGTTGTGAGCTCTACTGGCAGAAGTGTCTTTTACTTTCCAAACATAGCAAAGAATCTGCTAAGAAGCATTCAATTCTTCTATAATCCTGGCTTACCCAAAACAAATACAATTTGAAGCAAAGATATCCCAGAGCCCTGCACAATCATGTGGATTGACATAATTTATTTCAAAAGGAAGGACTTCTCTGGACAAAGGAGTGATCATATTTATGCTTGTCCTTTGAGACTTTTGAGTTTTGCTTGCTGGTTTGTTCATAAGAAGGCAGAAATTTTAGGAAACCAGAGGAAGAATTTCTTCAATGCTGATTGTTAATCTCCCTGCTGAGACCTCTAAAAAGAAATGATTTGTTTATGCCTCTGCGCAGTCTTCTGCTTTCTAGCTTCTTGCATTAAGGTAAACAGAAAGGTCAACTTTCTCTGCTAGACAAGTTTTGGCCAGATCTTGATTGTTGTGGACCATGTTCTGAGATAAGTGCATCATGAACATACTGTAGGTGGCCATTGCCCTCCTGAAGTTCTCTGAATATCCGAAGCTCTTCTGGGCAAGTCACAAAAGTTTGCCTCTTGTGCTTACAAGATCATAGTATACCTATTACCTCTTCCTATTGGCGTACCTCCTCTTCCCTTACCCCCCCCCCAATATTCCATTCTTTCATTTAATCAAACAGACTTGAGAGACAGGCAGCTGAGTCTTTGGTTGAAAGTAATTCTCACTGAAGTATGAATGCCCACAGGGAAAGCACCTGGGTAGCTTTATAGCTTCACCGCAGATAGACTTGGGGGTAAGGGACTCTGCTATGTTTGCCTTGTACTATCTCTTAATCTCCCTCCTTTTACTTTCCTCCCCTATAAATTGTGATGGTTTACTCAGATGGTTGGCGAACTATTCAGTTTCATCAGTCAGTGGGTCAGGAGCATTTATCTTTGATCAGTGAATGCCACCTTATCAACCTAAGAGATCCAAGTTTTCTCTTCCCAAGTCCTTCCTTGGTCTTCCCCTTTCCCTGCTCTCCCGAAGCTCTCTCGGTTTGGCCTCTCCCCACAGTGTAGTTCCCAGTTTGAATGCGGTATCTACTCTAACATGAAGAAGTCCTCAGATACAAACTTATGCAAGTTTTTTTAATGGATTTATTCAAATCTTACTCATTACAAAAATACTTAGAGGTGATATAGAATAAAAGATATGATAAGAGTAATTATAGTGCACAGTTATGAAACCAGATTAGATGCACCTGAAGTCACTATGTGGGTCCCTAAGAAGCCAAATGAAGCATGTCAGAGTTCGGCCTAGTCCTTCGGGGTCCCTCTGTCCTTCATTGTGGATTATAAATAAATTCTGTCCTATGCAGCCTCCATTCTCCACCTGTACTTTCTAGCCACTTCTGGTGATTATAACCAGCATGCTTGGGCTTTTGTTCTCCCTGGGAAGTAGAATAAAGGCAATAGAGAGTAGAAAGCTGCCTCTTTTCTAGGTCCTGCCTTTCTTGGAAAGCAAAAACAATGGTTCTGTTAACAGGATCTTTCTTTAGTCACTTTAGTCACCCACATTTAGGGCATCTTAACAAAACCCTTCCCTGGTTCCTGTAGACCAGTAGTTCCCAGTCCTAAGTGGGATTGACTGGCCATGAGAATCAATTGGAGAGCTTAAAAATGCTCATGCCTGGGCCTCAACCCAGTGGATTTAGAATCTCTGTTAGAGAGGCATCTGGGTGGCCCAGTCAGTTAAGCATTTGCATTTGGCTCAGGACATGATTGATCCCAGAGACCCAGGATTGAGCCCATCATCAGGCTCCTGCTCAGCAGAGAGTCTGCTTCTCCCTCTCTCTCTGCTCTTCCCCTGCTCATGTTCTCTCTTTATTTCTTTCAAGTACATAAATAAAAGATCTTTAAAAAAACAAAAATACAATCTCTGTTAGAAAGGCTTGGGCATCTATATTTGTAAAGCCCCCTGGGTGATTCTAGCATGGAAACAGTTTGAAATACACTTCTGTACATTTTCACCTTTGGAATTCCTTCTTGCATGGTCTGCTAGCACTTTTAGGTTTCTAATATATTGTAATCACATATTCCTTGGGGTTGAGGGAAGGAGTATAGGGAAAGCAAGGACCCTCACCCAAAGGCAGTTTTTTAAAAACATAAACAGAAAATATTCACATTTAAGAGGAACAAAATAATTACGTATGGCATACTTTTTTTTAGAAGCTTTTAGTAGTTAAGAAAATATGGGCATGTTTTACTTATTCATATATTAATATTTTTATTCAGATACCGCTTTATTATAAAAGCAATTCATTTTGTGTTTAGATGCAATACAGTAAGTCCAAATGAGCAAATTCTTGATTTTTGCATGTTCTTAGTGACAGAACAGTTTTGGGGAAATAGAAGCAAATTCTATCCAAAGTCCATCCCTGCGATGCACTAATGGTCATTAAGAAGGCAAAATTTATAAGGATTTGTCTTCTTTTGAGGCTAAAAGATACCTTTCCATGCCGCTTTCCTAACGGTGCATGGGAGAGGAATGAGGCACAAGTAAGTCAGCTATAAGAGAACGTGAGCAGGGGACAACAGCTGGAAGGACTATTGCCATGAACAACTCCTCAGTCCAGGATTTATTAGATACAAGATAACGACAAAGGAGAAGAAAAGAAGGTTAGACAATAGCCATAGGTCTAGTAAGTAAACAAGAAGGAATGTGAGTCATATGTTGGTCACAAGTGTTAGAGGTTAGCAAGGTAAACAAGAAGAGGAGTAAGGTGTGTCTGGTCCAGCAGCATGGATTTGTAGTTGAGCAAGTACACTTAAACGGATTACCTTAACCACAGGCTTTCTGTGAGGTCGGGGACACTACAAAAAAGGGAAGCAGGGCAGTATTCAGCCCTGAGCCGGCCAGGTGTACCCAGCTGCTGGGCTTCAAGGACGTGTATCATCCCCTCCACCAGAGGCCTGCTGCTAGTACATGTTTTTCTCAAGGTCATCTTTAAGCATGCTTGCGTGACCAATACAACTCCTCATTAGTTAAAGTTATATTTTGAGCAGTATATTATTCTGAGGGACGGTTACATTTGCACAGACAGGATGAGAAGCATTTATTCAAGCAAAATGTGCTGAATTCCCCCGTGGGGGGCCAGTGCTGCTCCAGGGCTGTGTACAGGGCTGCAGTTGGAACTTCCCCTATCATGCTCTTCGCCTTACATCCTATGAGTTGATTATTCATATCCTTTACCTCTCATTGAGTCATCTGACAATATTTTCATCTTCTTTTCTATCTTTTTTTTTTCTCCAGTGGGTTCTGTCATCATCATCAACTTTCACTTTGGTCTTGGTCTTTTGGATCTCGTTGTTTCTGAATGTTCTACAATTCTTCAAGGGTTCTTACACAGAATTCAGCCAGTTTTATATTTCTTAAAATTTATAAACATCTCATTAATTATGTAAAGGAAAAATTCTCAAAGGCAGTTACAGCCTGTTTTAGTCTGTCAGCCTTCTCCAGAAGCTGACTTAATTTTGTCACCATTATTAGACATGCCACCTGAATTTAGGGGAAAGTACAAAAGCATTTGACATACACGTAAACCAGCAACTCATTTACCTACATCTGGGAAGCAGGTTCTTCCTCATTCAGGACTTTCCAGAAGGCTATGAGCACTAAAACTGAAATTTAACTGCTCTGACCAAACGTCTCACCCAGACAGCCTCCTGGCTCATTCAGCTGGCATACATGTTTTTACTGGCACCACCAGTAGTTTGTTTTTTATTGAATTTCTATGTCTTTGGATGGACCACACCTTCAGCTGTGTACACTTGGTCCATTTCACTAATTTATATTACCCTCTTGGCTCTTGGAGGCATTTGAATTTATTACCCCTCATAAAAATGGAAATTTTTCTGAAAAGTGTTATGTCCTTCTCAGTCTCCTTAAACAGAATGCGTGGAATATAACTTACTCTTCTCTTAATAATTCACAGTTATCATTGTGAAACTCAGTGATTATACCATGCAGAAATGCCCTCGTGGATTATGCAGGTTTTTGGACACTCAGTAGTCCTGGGCTGCTATGCTTCTTGAGTTTTTTGTCCCTTCCTGTCTTATCATTAACCATTTCATTTCATTGTTAGCAGTGTGACTACCACCACTGCCACCCCCCTAACAAACACAAACACACATATCTCTTTTGACACACACAAACTTTTTTTTTTTTAATAAACATATAATATATTTTTATCCCCAGGGGTACAGGTCTGTGAATCGCCAGGTTTACACACTTCACAGCACTCACCATAGCACATACCCTCCCCAATGTCCATAATCCCACCCCTCCCTCTCCCAACCCCCCTCCCCCCATCAACCCTCAGTTTGTTTTGTGAGATTAAGAGTCACTTATGGTTTGTCTCCCTCCCAATCCCATCTTGTTTCATTTACTCTTCTCCTACCCCCTTAACCCCCCCCATGTTGCATCTCCTCTCCCTCATATCAGGGAGATCATATGATAGTTGTCTTTCTCCTATTGACTTATTTCGCTAAGCATGATACCCTCTAGTTCCATCCACGTCGTCGCAAATGGCAAGATTTCATTTCTTTTGATGGCTGCATAGTATTCCATTGTGTATATATACCACATCTTCTTTATCCATTCGTCTGTTGATGGACATCTAGGTTCTTTCCATAGTTTGGCTATTGTAGACATTGCTGCTATAGCTATAAACATTCGGGTGCACGTGCCCCTTCGGATCACTACGTTTGTATCTTTAGGGTAAATACCCAGCAGTACAATTGCTGGGTCATAGGGTAGTTCTATTTTCAACATTTTGAGGAACCTCCATGCTGTTTTCCAGAGTGGTTGCACCAGCTTGCATTCCCACCAACAGACACACAAACTCTTTTTAACCCTTGACATTTCTGTGGGCTAGGAAACAAGAAGGTGACTTAATTAGAATTGTGGGCAAAGGAAGAGTAGAGAGGCTCTGAGTCAGGAAGTCCTTAAGGAAGATACCTCTTTATAATAGATAAAAATTAGTAAAGTTTCTTCATTAAGCATTTTGACTGTCCAGATATCTTCATTGCAATTATAGGCTCTTAAAACGCAGGTTGGTAAGTGCATGACTTCTGTCTAATAAGAGTTAGCAATTGAAATTCTGAGCATTGGATTTCCCACAAAGAACCAAACACTCACTAAGCCAAATAAAAAGCATGCCCACGGACCTTCAATTCTTGGCCATCACTGCCAGCTACAAACCAAACAACTAGAAACCAATAGCCACAGATGTTGTACTTTTCCTTGAGTTGAGTAGGAGGCATCAAAAGTATCTGTGCACCCAGCCCTATAGTATGAGTCATTCATGTTTATAAGAGCCATTTTTCCTTAACTGGGCAACTGTGGCCAAGATGGCCCAGCCAAGAACCTCTTCTCATTCTGCACTCAGGCCCCTAGAGCAGCTCACTCAGATGGGCTGAAGCTGCCTTCCTCCTTTCACATCCATTAAGACCCACTGCCCACCCCAGCCTCGGTTTTTGTCCCTCCTCACCTGAAGTGACCACCCCCATGAAATTTCTGCTTCTTATTTCTCTCCCCCTGAGCCATCCTGGTCAGATTTTCTTAACCCTTTGTTCTCACTGCATTGCTTCTAAGTCAAGATAAACTTCAATCTGTCTCCCTATTAGCTAGAGAAAAAAAAAAAATTCTACTTTCTTCAATCCCCATCATTCACTTGGTCCTCACCTTACTGCAGCCCCCAGCCTTATAGCCAGGCACATTTATCTCCTTGCTTTCCTACCAAACACTAGAGCCATCCCCACTTCCTGCCTTTGCCCTTGCTCTTATGCCCTTCCAGAACACTATCTCTTTTCCTCTTTCTGTCCAAATCTACCCATCTAGGTCTCTCCTCAAGAGGACCATTGCCAGCTACTCTGCTCCTCCATGACTGCTCCTTCCACTCAACTCCTTACAGCTCCCAAACGTTTAAGCCTTCCTGTTCTTTTCCAACTGTCCTTGGGCATAGGCCCTGGAGCAGAGCAGAGGTCTTACCCAAAACCTCTTCAGTGGCTCCTGCCCAATTTCCATCCCTCTAAATACTAACATGTTCAAAGAACACAGCTGAGCTTGTAAATAAAGACCCTAAGAAGAGCTAGGCTTCTATTTGGAGAAATTGCAGTATCTCTCCCACAATGATACATTGCCTTTCCAGTTTCATGGAGAAAGTGTGGATGGGCTAGATTCCCAGATAACTAGCAAAGAAAGGGCAAGTCAGCCTCCTCCCCTCCCCCAATCACCCACACTTGCCAGACAGCATTTAAAATGCACTTCAGTAAGGTCAGTCTTTTCATTTGAAAAGGAAGCAAGTCTTGATGTTCTGTTTCTCTCATTTCATTAAGGACAGTCGTCATCCCCAGAAGGGGAAGGGTAGTTTCCAAGAGAGGACTTGGAAGGATTGGAGGTGGGGTGGGGGAACTCTCTCATCCTTTCTTGTTAGCCTGCTTCACCCTTTGAAGAGAACAAGCCCAGCTTTCATACTGAATTATTTTCAGTGTAGGGCCTCTGCCAGGACTCGGCTCTTCCAAGCTGAAGCAACACCCGGAAGGATTGAGTGATAGTTCAAGGTCAGACAAGGTGTCCAGACAGGATAAGCCAGAGGAGATGGCACTAAGACAGCTGGGAGATAAGGGAGTGTAGAAGAGGAGAAGGGAGAAGGCAGGGTATATGTGTTAAATGGAAGTCAAGGGAAAAATGGAACTTGGAGATTTCTGCCCCCAAGCCCCTCTGCCATCTCTCTCTCTCTCTCTCTCACACACACACACACACACACACACACACACACCTGCACAGAAACACATTCTGCCCTTCCCTTCCCCTTCTCTAACTCCCTAAGGCATTTCTATAAATAAACGGTAAGACTTGAGCCTGCTGGAGGCGCATTATTAACTCTTGCAGTGTTCTGGCTGTAAGTGTGTAAATCCTCACACTCTTCCTCACTTCATGGCTGCATAGCCTTTTCAGCATGTCATCTTCACCTGATTCCTACATCTTAAGGGCCCTGTAAGCTTCTTCTCACCAGGCACAGAATCGTGGGCACCCCACACCCACACTCTGTAATTCAAGGCATATGGTAAAAACTGTAATTCAAGACTTATGGTGAAAGAAAATGGGATACTATGAGAGGAGATGTCCATGCCCTGGAATCAAACTTCTTGGGTTCAAATGCCAGCTCTGCCCCTTAATGTGTGCCCTTGGGTAGATTACTTAACCTCTCTGTGCCTCAGCTTTCTTACATGTAAAATGGTGATGATAACAGTACCCACCTCAGAAGATTAGTTAGATAAGAAAATGTAGGTAACACTCTTAACATGGTAACTGGTACATTAATAAATGCTCAGTAAATCTTAGTTCCATGAGGACATGGATTGAGGAATCCAGGCACTTCACAGGCACTTAGCAACATTTGATGACATAGTGAATAAAGGAGAATATCTGGGACTACCTATTTGAGATTGGGTAGTTAGAGTAGACCATTCTGAGGACATGAAGAATGTGGGGGACATTGGCCAAATAGCAAAGGGAAGGCAAAGGGAACAGTGGAATTAGTTACCTTATCCTCCTGATGATAAAATTTCTTCCAAGTCCAGTTTAGGCGGATTATACTTGTGTCACTTTACGTAATAGACCTAGAAAATGTGCCTTGGATGTTTTAATACAATGTGTAAATAGAGTTAGAAGATGATAATTTTCTAGAGACCAAAGGTTGTAACTCCTGGGAGAGGAGGTCCTCCAAGTGCCTCTGTCCCTATCAGAGCAGTGCAGCTCTGACAGCGGTCAGGAATGCCACCATTTTCTCTGCCAGTGAGCTGATCAGGAGTCTTCTGGAAGCCCCTGGCTTCTCCAGGTCACATTGCTTATCTACAAAGTACTCAGAAAGCTCTACAAAGTACTACAAAGCTCTTCCCTTTCTCTGCAATACCACCCAGGACAGGGTCCCTGCTCCCCCACCCAAGGCAAACCTGTAAAACTCTACAGAGATTGGCCTTGACCCACTGCCCCTCTACGGCCCCCTGTAATTGATAGCACACTACCCCCGCCACCTTCTAAGAGACTAATTGGAGGGCAGCTAGACCAAGAACCAGGGTGAGGAAGGGTGTAAGAGCAGAGATAGGTGGGAAGGGCATGCACAAAAAGAGCAGTGAAGAAAGATCAATGGAAGGATGCTGACAGTCCCCAAGGAACTAAATGGCTGAGATGTGAAAGAGCAAGCAGAGTTAGGGGAGTTAAAGCCTTCCAAGATTCACGGGGCCCATGGCAAGAATGCCAAGGGAGGCCACAGCCTGGCTAGTCCCCTTCTGTCCCCCACCCTGACTTCATCTTTCACCTCCTCACTCTTATGCAGTGGACAGGAGAACTCTCCCACCCCATCCTCCAAATAGCTACCTCTCAGGACCAAGGGTGCAGCCACTGCTGGTGGAAGGACACACTCAGAGCAGAGGCAGGAACGGGCCCTGGAGGTGGGTTCAGTTGGGGAGCAAGGGTCCAGGGGTACCATGAACATAGTCTAGAAGGAGATAGATGTATGGGCCTCAGGTGGTAGGACATCATTTTCCCATGTCCCAAGCTAGAACAGTGGCATGGTCTTCTACTCTGCCCTCTCCACCTTCCCCAATACACAGTTTATCTCTGTCTGAGCTCCCTTAGCTAAAATTTAACGATATATATATATAATATTAAATTTAATATTAATATTAAATATGATTTTATTTTTAGTATGCTATTTAAATAGATATTAAATATTAAATTTGATATTAAACATATTAACATATATTTAAGTAAATTTATATTACATTACATTACATTATATTATACAAAACCTATTTGTGATGAGAGACCAGACTTTGGAAACTGGAAAAACAAAAAGAACATTTCAAGGCAGTCTCCACCTTTGAGAAATAAGAGAATCTACCATGGGGCCGCCTGGGTGACTCAGTCAGTTAAGCATCTGCCTTCAGCTGAAGTCATAGTCATGATGTCTGGGATCCACCACCATATGAGGCTTCCTGCTGAGGGAGGAGCCTGCTTCTCCCTCTCTTCCCCGCTTGTGCTCACCCATCTCACTCATGCTCTCTGTCATTATCTTTGTCTCTTTCTCAAATAAATAAATAAAAATCTTAAAAAGAGAGAGAGAGAGAGAGAGAATCTACCTTCTGTCATATCTGAAGTCACAGGCATCCAGTGGCTGCATCCACCTGCAGCAGCCTTAAAAGCAGGACAGATCAAATGGCATTTCAAGTAAATATTTCCAACGTAAAGTTCTAAGATCCAAAAACAACTTTATGACAATAACAGTTGTCATGAAAATAGTTTAAATGCACGTATATATTATATGTTGCTTACTACCAGGGTGGCTGCTTTGAGGGTTTGTTTCGATTTTTTTAAGTCTCCAACTAAGAACTTTGATAGCAACTAAATCAAGGTAACATAACATAATAAAAAAAAAAAAAGGAAAAAAAAGATTCTGGCTAGATGTTAGGTTTGATTCCACATGACCTAAATAGTCAGAGCTGGAGTGTCAGCTTCCACAAGGAAGGGAACGTATCATTAATCCAGAAATGGATATATGAGCAAGTAGTTTAAAGACTAGTAAGCAGGATATATCCAAAGATTAATTTTAAAAGTTGCATCATCCAACAGTGTACATTACCAGATATTTGAATCTGTGTGTGTCTTTGGTTTTAGTCATCTTTAGTTAACTATGAATCTGGTCCCAGCATTATAAATGAGATAAAATATTTGCTGGAGGACTTAGGTATTAGCATGTGACTCACCAGCTCCTCTGACTCAGTAGACCCATGCCTGTCATGAGCAGTTAATACCTAGATCCATTAACAGAACTTGAGAGGGCCAGAAAGACTATGTGAACCTGCACCAGCAAATATCCAGGACCCTCCACTGGCTATCTTTATGATTGTATCCTTTTGTGATATGTGGCATCTATATCTTTTATTGCTCTATATGGCAAGTTTCGGGCACAAGCGTGACCTGATTATTATTTCCAAGCACAGTGAAAGTAGATGATGATATAATGCAGTTGGAACTGACCCCAAGATGGGAAGGACCTCTCTACCCAAATTTGACCCACCCTTAGTGTAGGTAAATAAAGGCTGAAAGACTTTGCTCAGATTCCGAATGACAGGATGGTGTATAGTTGTAGGTGTTAGGATGAGCAAGGGGCTAAATTTTACTCCATTTATAATGTTAAATTAGAAGGGTGGTTGCCATGTTAGATAGAACTGCCCTTTCCTGTCATCTGGAAAATCCAGGTGTAAACACCAAGAAGTTAGAGAATAGCTGGTCCTGAATAGAAATACCTAAGGATATAGCTTCTGTTTGTTTTTGTTTTTTTTTTTTTTAAGGCGGGGAGGGGCAGAGGGAGAGAGAGGATCTCTAGCAGGCTCCACGCTCAATGCAGAGCCTGGACCCAGGGCTCAGGCTCACCACCTGGAGATCATGACCTGAGCTGAATGAAATAAAGAGTCAGATGCCTAATCAACTGAGCCACCCAGGTGCCGCAGGATTTAGCTTCTGTTTTTATTTCTGCAGTAGCAATGAGAACACAAAGGAAACTTCTACTCAACTTGATGCAATCTGGCACCTTGAAAGGTTAGGAAAAACATAAAAATGGCCCATTGTGATGAATTCAGACCACATCCTAAAGGCTGGCAGTACAATGGTTTCAAAACCCAGATGTTCCAAAACAATCCGTTATTCTTATGGGTTACATAGGGAAGAGATCATCCCAACCTCCCCTCCAAAAATATTGAAAAGAAAATAAAAGTTCTATATAGGATGTGAATGGAAAAGTTTCTACTGTGCTTATAGGTATCAATAAAACCTGTCTTAAATTTTTTATTATAAAGTATCATTTACATGTGAGATATATATAAAATGTATATGTGAGAATTTTGCTTAAGGAAGAAAATGTTAGTAATTTTTTTTTTAAAGATTTTATTTATTTGTTTGACAGACAGAGATCACAAGCAGGCAGAGAAGCGCAGAGAGATAGAGGAGGAAGCAGGCTCTCCGCCGAGCAGAGAGCCCGATCCCAGGCTCCATCCCAGGACCCCAGGATCATGACCTGAGCCAAAGGCAGAGGCTTTAACCCACTGAGCCACCCAGGCACCCCAGTATTTTTAAATATTCTTTGTACCTCTCCCCAGTTCTTTCCATCTTCCTCCCCAGAAGTAACTTCAGTGCCACATTCTACTTATTATTCCTTTGTTTTCTCTTGTTATAGTTATAGATCTAGAGAGATTTGTAAAACATCTATACATCCAGGAATGTGTGGGGTTTTGAATCTAATGTAAAATAATCATACTGGCTGTATTTTCTGTAGCCTGCTTTTTGCTCAGCTTTATCTTTGTAAGATTCATTTGTGTTAGCAGGATTAGCTGCCATTCATTTTCACCTACACTTGAAATAATAGAGTTTATCTATCCAGTCTACTGTCAGTGGACATTTGTGTTGGTTTCAGTTTTTGCTTTTACAAGTAACACTGTTACAAACATATTTCTGTATCTCCTGATATACACCCTCTGGAGTCTTCTCTGTAGGATACACACATAGAAGTGAAATTGCTATGCATCTGCAACTTTGCAATGCTAAATTGTCTCCCAAGTGGTCAGACCAGTTTATACACTCACCAGCAGGGTATGAGACCCACTGTCTATAAGCTCACCAACACTTATTTACAGATGTTTTAGCTTTTGCCATTCAGATGGATGTGAAATAGTATCTCCTTGTAGTTTTAATTTGCATTTCCCTGTTTATTAATGAAGTGAAAATCTTTTCATGTTTGTTGCCATTCATGTTTCCTCTTACATGAAATATCTATTTGAGTCTTTTGCCTGTTTTTCTATAGATTTTTTTTTCTTATTACGTATCAAAGTTCTCTGCATATTTGGGTTACTAATCCTTTGTCAGTTATAACTTCTCCCAGTTTGCAGCTAATCTTTTCACTTTCTTTTGATTTTTAAAAAAAATCTAAATTTTAATGCAGTTAAATTTATCAATGGTCTTCTGTTGGTTTGTGTTCTTTTATCTTAGAAATCCTTTCCAATTCCAAAGTCCCAAAGCCTTCTATATTTTCTTCAAAAATTTTTCAAAGCTTTCCCTTTTTTGTTCTAGTTTTAGAACAAAGCATGTGGGAAGGTCCTGGTTTCATGCTTTTACATGTGGAAAACCATCTGTTCCTGGTCAGTTATTGTGAACTCCATTCTCTTCCAACTTACTACCATTGCCAGCTCTGTCACAAGCCAAGCCTTCACCTATATGTGAGCTGTTTGCTCGGCACTCTAATTTGTTCCACTGGAGATTTATTTAACCCTGAATTTATACCCCATTGTAACAGTCATTGTAATTTTATAAGACATCTTGGTATTTGCTACAGCAAGTCCCCCCCTCCCCCACCATCTTCAGGAAATTCTTGACTCTTCTTGGGACTCTTTCTACTTCTACACACATTTTAGAAGCAATTTGTCAATTTCTTAAAAAAAAAAAAAAACTATTGATATCTTGGTTTTGATTGGCTTTCCCTAAAATAGTAAATGTCTTCATGATATTAAATGTTCCTAACCACAAATATTGAATAGCTTTTTATTTGTAAATTTTTTATTGCCTTTCAATGTATACTTATAATTTTCTCCTTTTCTCCTTAAACATCGTATTAAACTTTGGTTATATTTATCCCAAAGACTTTTTGGGTAAGATTTTATTTATTTATTTATTTATTTATTTATTTTTCAGAGAGAGCGAGCGTGCGCAAGCAGGCAGAGGCAGAAAGAGCAAGGAGCCAGATGTGGACATGATACTAGGACCCTGGGATCATGACCTGAGCGGAAGGCAGTGGCTTAACCGACTGAGCCACTCAGGCATCCCTGTCCCAAAGACTTTTTATATCATTACTGTTATTGTCAAATATTCTCTTTTTTCATAAATTACCTTTTCTGTTTATTGCATATATATAGATTGATATTCAATTCATTTTTGGATATTGATCCTCGTATTAGTCATCTATTTCTGAGTAACAAATTACCCCAAACTTAGTGGCTTAAACACAGACATTTAGGGGCACCTGGGTGGCTCAGTCAGTTAAGCATCTGCCTTTGGCTCAGGTCATGATCCCAGGGTCCTAGGATCAAGCCCTGTGTGGATCCCAACATCAAGCCCCACGGTGGGCTCCCTGCTCAGCAGGGAGTCTGCTTCTCCCTCTCCCCCTGCTTGTGCCCACTCACTCTCTCTCTCAAATAAATAAAATCGTGAAACACATACACAAACATTTTTTATCTCATACTTTTTTTAAGTCAAAAATTTAGAAGCAACTTAGCTGGGAGGTTTTGGCTCAAGGTTTCTCATTAGGTTGTAATCACGATGTCAGCCAAGAGTGCAATCATCTGAAAGCTTGACTGGGACTAAAGGATCCATTTCCGGGCTCTTAGAGGACCTCAGTTCCTCACCACATGGGCAACTCCAATAGCGCTGCTCACAGCAAGGTAACTGACTTCCCTAGTGCAAGCAAATCTGAGAGAGAGAGAGAGAAAGCAACTAAAATGAAAACCACAGTGTTTTTTATAGCCTAATATTGGAGGTAGCATGACATAATTTCTGCTGTATTTTATTGGTTACACAAAGCAACTCTGGCACAGCATGGGAGGAAACTATGCAAGGGTATGAATCTCAGAAGGTCAGGACCATCGGGGCCATTTTGTAAGCTAACTGTTAGAATTTATATCCAACAACCTTGCTAATTCTCATTTATTCTAATAATAGTAGTCGATTCTTTTGGATTTTCTATGCAGGTAAACATATTACCTGTAAATGATAATTTTGTTTCCTAACAATCCTATATTTATTTCTTTCTTGCTTTACTTTAACTGGCTCGGATTTCCAGCACAGTGTTTAGTATAGGACAGGTGGTAATAGAGGAACTTACTTAAAAGGAGTTTCAACATTAACAATAAGATGGTGTTTGTAGGTTGTGTTTTTATTTTTAGTAAATACCCTTTTCCAAATTTCCCTTTATTCTTAGTTTTAGGGGTTTTTTTCCTTTAAGGATGTAAAATTTTATAAACATTTTTTGACATCTATTGGGCTGACTGTATATGACATTTTGTTAGCTGCTTCTTCATGCATCTTGTCAAAGACTTATCTTTTTATTGCTTTGTTAATGAATTCATGTTTGATGAAAATTCTTTGGGACTTAGGTTAAAGGCACACTTTTAGAGAGTCCTTGTGTTTGCTTCTACTGAGCGCTTGTGGGTACTGCAACCAGGGATCTTTTTTTTTTAAGATTTTATTTATTTATTTAACAGACAGATCACAAGTAGGCAGAGAGGCAGGCAAGGAGAGAGAAGAGGAAGCAGGCTTCCTGCTGAGCAGAGAGCCTGATGCGGGACTCCATCCCAGGACCCTGAGATCATGACCTTAGCCGCAGGCAGAGGCTTTAACCCACTGAGCCACCCAGGCACCCCCAGGGATCATTTTTAATTAATTTTTGGTTTGACCTTTTTCAGAATACAAAAAATGTGAATTCAGATTGAAAATCCGTATGAGGGCCAGATTGTGGTGATGACTTTTAATAAGTTTGTTTTTTCCCTCTGGCCAGAGGTACAAGCATCTTTCCTAGTTGAATTTCTAGAAGGGCTATTTTAATGCAGTTGTATCCTTTCTTGGTCCTAGCTATGTTAGATATTCAGTGACCACCTCCCAGCTTAATGGACACTAACCTTCATTTCTGACCCCTTAGCAACCATAGATGTTAAAAAACTAGTATTGATCACCAGGGGATTAGCAAGTGACTTCAGGACGACTGTCAGCTTTAGTACACATTTAATCTCTGAGGTCCTGCTTTGCTTTTTATTTAGGGGGCAGAGGCAGCCTTTAAGGCCATCCTTCCTTTCTTCCCAGCTCAGCAATACTCTTAAAATGTATTATAGTTTAAAATTATAGTTCAAAATTATCTAGCATTTTCAGATGTTTTGTCCTGGAGGAATATGGTGGGGGTGGGGGGAATCTAGACTTTTTTGTATTTTCAAGGCCATATTCATCTTGATCATGGTGTACAGGGTGTCATTTTGGGTGTGCTATCAACTACTACTTTAGGTACTAGAAACCCTAAAATTCTTGTATCCAGGCTAAGATCCTGGTTGTAGATACTTCCTATCAAGCAAGAGACACCTGTAGCCAGACACAGCCTGCAGGCCTGTAGTTTACAACTAACCCATGCAGAAGCCCTCTCTGGAACTTTAAGAACTGAATTACAACTTAAGTTTCATAGACCTGCTACCTCTCACTGCAGGGGCTGACCCTCTCTTCAGTCCAGGACTGGTGCCCATATGCCCTCTGTGCAGCTCCAATCTTTGCCCCTTCAGGAAGGTGCTGGAGCTGAAGAGGTAGGTAGAGTAGCCCACTCCAGCTCTTCCCCCACCACCTCCTCCATTTTAAAGCTGGAGTGGCCCCCAAGAGAACCCTGACACAGCAGACAATATGCATGAGCAGCAGTTAAGTACCAATGGGGATAACTGGAGAACAGTCACAGCAGCTGAAGTCACTGTTCCTGGACCCTAGCCCTAGTGCACTAACGATAGGCTGGAACCATCTGAATACCCTCAGGTGAATCAAATTCCTGGTCCAAACTATCTGCTCAGTTCTTAAAACAGGACAATCTCAGTTGGTTTATTTGACTTGTGGCTTTTGAGAAAGAAAACATACTCTGGTCTTGTATCAAACGCTTTTATTTTTAGAGAAAAGTTCACAAAGGTTAACTATAGGACAGTGAAATACTTAGAATAGAAAAACTGAGGGGTGCGCTAGCCCAACCTTAAACACGGTCATAGCAGAGTTATTCCAATATACTTTTCCAGCATGGCAGATCACACCTGTTAAAATTAACATTAACTGCATTCTCTGAATACCTCTTAATGGATGTGCACAATGACAGAAGCCAACATTTGAGGACTTCTGTTCTTAACATCTTATAGAATGAATTTAAGCACACCCCCAAAACAATTCTATTACAATCCAAACAATTCCCATCTGTTTAAAAAAAATATTTGTACTTCAAAGAAATTGGTAGAAAGACTTAAAACAAATAGACACAATAGATTGCTGCTTCCATGTGCAAAGTACTGGATTCTTGAATTGAGAATCGGTTTCAGTCCTCACTTCCAATATCACATGGAAAAAGTGTGGCAGAAAAATGAGTCACCTTCAATATGAAGGATGCAAGTTGTATACACTGGCAACACTCTCAAAGATTCAACAGTATTGCAAAAGGGATGCCAATATACAGAGTGGACCTTCTTGTAAAGTCAAACACTCATGAGTTATCAGATGACCCTTCAGATATTTGGGATCAACACAGTATTCTGGCTCATCAAGGCACTTGCAAAGAGCAATCTTTTTACTGAGTCCCTGAGCATGACACCTTGTTCACAAACAAGATCACTCATAACCGGAGGACTGCAAAGCCAGATTTGCTTAAACTTTCCCCAAATCGTGTTTTTCATAAATCACGTTTGGAAAGAAAGGCTTCATTTAAAATCATGCTTCTCCAGAGTTTAATTCACCTTTCCCCAAAACCTCCCAACACCTCTGAAGTTTGGGTTTTCTCCACAAGAATATGTAACATGGAATCTTCCCTCCCCCCCACAAATTATTTCCTTAGGAGAGAACTGTAAAACCAACTTAAAAACACGAAGTAACCTTACATTTTCTCACCAACAGTGAGGTATCACACTGCTCCTACTCTGACTTGAGCTGCAGAGCCCTTTTGTGTGCACTTTTCAGACATTCCTCATACCATTAAAACAGCTTTCCATCACCATCAACTGTCCTTCTCAACCTTTCCTTGCCCAACGTGAAAGCTTGTGAATTGAGAGGGGAGGATAAAGGGCATTGAACAGTATTACTTTTTAGAACAAAAACAGGGTTCTAGGATGTTACCTGATCCTCCCAAAGCGAAACAGTATCATCGTACAGACCGCAACAGTAAATTCTCAAGAAGCTGGTCTTTTTGTAGCCAGGTCTCAAAAACTCAAAACTAAACCTAGTAAGGCAAGTAGCACAGACTTCCTAATATTGAGTAATACAGACCTAGAATTACATGGGAAATGCACCAGGTCAAAACCAGTCACTAAGTTACTTAATCATCGGTAAGAGGCCAAGTTCTCCATTCTCCCCCAGCTCTGCCATTCTGGGAAAAGCCCACTGGCCAGCCTTGGACTGCCAAAGACGGATGACTCTGACTCAGTCTTGGGGGGAACCTGGTGGAATGCACAGTCCTGAGAGGCCATCTGTGTCTGCACTCCATCAGGTTTCCATTGCACATGGACAATTCTGTAATTCTGACCCTCGTTGTTGTCCCAAAAGACCTGCCCATTAGCATGGTAAGAAATGCAGAACTCAATTTTCTCCTCTGTTGGAATGACAGAGGGTAAGTCAATGGCAAATGAGAAGGTGTCACTCTCTGAGCCACCATACACATTTTTCATGTAGACACAGTCCACATCAGTGTAGCTTTTCCAGGTATCAAAAGTGATACGAATCTGAACCTTCTTCTCAAAGCTCATGTTTTTCACCTTCACAGTTCCAGTCACTGTTCGCTCCTGCAAAGAGCAGTTCTCCAGACAGACAAAATTCTTCTGAAAATGGTTCCGAAAACTTAAGTAATCAGCTGAAGGCTGTGGGAAATCTAAAATCAAGTTTTTCTCCTCATGGAGTTTTAAGCCAGAGGAGATATCATTAAGGTCCAAGAGATCAAACTGGAGATCCCACGTGGGTTCTTCTGGGAGGTCTGAGAAGACATGGATGGCAGTGAGAGAGAGCCCCTTGGAGTCAGCAAATACAACCCGCTTCTTGGCTTGGTCGTGTGAATGCTTCCACTCATTCTGTGATTTGGATTCCTGTTTTATATTGAGACACGATTTCAGAGGCTTTAATTTGTTCACAAAATTTTTTCGTTGGAGGTCGTAAGGGCTCAGGAAACTCTTCAGAGGTGGCGAATGAGCCAAGCAGAGCCTCATGGCCACATCCACTGGCATGACTGAACTTGTCAAAGGCCTCGGATCTAAAACCTGGATCATTCTGAAATACAAAAGAAGAGGGGTTATCACCTGATCTGGAATGCTCTTCCCCAAGTTCCAAGTATGTATGTACTACTTTTGTACTATTTATATGTATGTATGTATGTACTTTATATGTATGTACTATTTACATGTACTAGTTTTGTACTGATTTAACTATAACCAGCACAGTAAGCATCAGGGATGTGCTATCATTTATAGTAAAAGAAAACAGTATTAGACGATCAGATCTGCATCCTGTGTCTGGCTATGTCCTTGACAGACTGCAAGGCCATGGATTAACTGCTTCAAACACTTGGTAGGGGCTGTTGGTGATCATCTCTAATACACCTCTAAGAGCCAATTTGCTCTGTTCTGAACCTGTCTAGTCACAATGGCCTACAGAGTTGCTCGTCTTTTTTTCTTTAATGCCAATTCCTGGGACTCAGAGCCACGGAGGCAGAACCTCTTGGGGGTGGGGACCAGGGCTTTCCAGGGGATTCTCATGAGCAGAGAGGTTCCAGACCATGGGTCCAGACTCTGTGCTCCCTCTGGCAGCTCTGCTGATTTTGCTATTAAATTGATTATACTTCTCTGGAAAGGGAACCCACTTCAAAAGAAAAAATATAGAATAAAATTCTCAGGGAGCAGTTTTGAGAGTGAGAAGGCTGGAAAAATGAAGTCGGAGGATTAGCTTTTCACTTCATCGTATTCATCATTTTTCAGTAACCAACTGAAATGCCTGTCAGCAGTTCACGCACTTACAGAAAAACTTCACATAATCTGTATTTCATGGAAGATATGCATGACAAATACACATAGATGGAAAAAGCTAATTACCTGAAAATTGGACTGTTTTTATTATATACGGTCTATATGAATTTATAAATACTTAATGGGAAATACACCAAGAAGTTACATCTCTCCAGGCAGTAGGATTACTGATCATCTATTTTTGTCTTTGTACTTTTTTGGTATTTTCTAATGTTCGGCAATGGGTATTTATAAATAGCAAGATAATAAAGCTATTTTAAAATTTAAACATAACTATGCTCAGCAGTATTAAATTCAGAAGTGTCCATCAGGTTTTTTTTCCTGGCCTAATTTAGCCCTCCATACACATTGCCAAGCTCATGATTTTTTCCCCCATCCTATCTGTACAGATAGGAGTTGTATGTGTGCACTGTACATGACATTTCTCAATCTGTCTTCAGTAACTTCACAGCAGCTCCTAAGTACATAGGCAAATAAATGGTCATCAACACACAGATAGTGTTAAGAACATGCACAGAATGTATTTTTATGGAGACCTACAAAATTAGAACAAACAAATGAAAGCTAAAGCTGTATTTGTGCATCTAATAATAGTTAACAGGGTTTTTAGAGAAGCCTTCTGTTAAGTATGCCACGTCTGGAGAAGCTATTTCAAGTAGCGTTATGGAAGATTTTTGGTTTTGGGTTTTGTTTTTTTACATTTTTACTTTTTGCGCTTACAGTTTTAGGGTCTGGCAATTTCCCTGGAATTTCAAATCCTGGTATAGAGTTTAAAAATCGTCGTTTGCTCAGACTCCGCGGTTCCCCATGGTTTACTACGGCAAACCATGACCCAAAAGGTGCAGGAGGGCGAAAGAATGCAGAACACCGCACTGCAGTCCCCCCCCCCCCCCCCCCCACACACACACAAGCCAAACTCCCCAACCAGGAAGATCAAGATGCGATTCCCAAAAGCTGCCCCAGTTCTTAGGACATTTGTGCTGGATCGAGAGAGAACAGTCGGAATCCAAAAGGCAGTCAGAACTAAAGCTGACTCCCGTTAAAAGTTGCTGGTTTGGGATGCTAATCACCAAAATAAGCTTTGGCTAAGAACTTCTGAGCAATCTTCACAATCCGATTCTTCCCTAGGGCCAGATTCAACTCTACAGTCAGCCAGCTAGCCGTCCTCCAGCGTCTCCATCTGTGGTGATGCCCTAAGGACCACGCCGCCCAACCTCCCTACAGCTGTGCACTCCCCTCTACTCTGAGACTGGGAGTCTGCGGTGAACCTACCTGGTGCAGCTCATTAGGGAGAGAGGCGGCGGCGGACCGCGAGTGCCGGCTCTCGATGGTCTGCGTGAGTTCGCACCCAGCTCCCCTCCGTCAGGGTTAGTCTGGAGCTCCGGTGGATTGCGGGTGCGGCGCGGGAGAGGCCGCTTATGGGCTCCGGAACACGTGAACCAGTCCCTCGGACCAATCACCGGGCGGCTGGCCCCGCGGCACGACCAACCAGCGCCGGACTAGGGCGCGAGCCCTCGCCCAGTGAACGTGACCGCCGTGGTGCTCCGGGGAGTGCTGGGGACTCGGCCAGCAGCTGGACGGAGCTCCGTAACGCGAACCCTGGGCGAGGGGGCGTGGAGGCCGCATCGCGGAGCACAGAGCGGGTGCAGGCCAGGAGAGAGCCGCAAATCTCGTCCGGGCTACGCGCCAGCTCAGTAAGGCTGCAGGGAAGGAAATGTCTTTTGCGTCGTGAGGCGTCAGTACGCAGTTAAACTAAGCGCAGAAGAGTTGTGGGTCCTTTCAAAGGTTTATTCGAAATGTTTATATTGTTCACTGCTTGGTGCATCTGCTTATCTTTTCCTCGCCTTAACCTGGAGCAATCAGAGGTTGGCTGCGTGTTTTTTAATTAGGGTGAATCAAAATTCATCACAGTGAATGAAGACTGCTAAGAATTACCAAGTTCTCTAACAAATGTTAATAAATTTCTTTATTAGCCCTTCAAACGGGACGTCGCATTTAATTACAAGGCACTTTGTGTTTCGGTCTATTCTTCAGTTTCTCTCTTTGGAAGAGAAAAGTAAAGCCAGAAACCAAATGGCCTTTTTTGCTCACGTGGATGGTCAGCCACAGAGCCAGTGGTCAGTCCAAATCCCTCAACTCAGTTCTGACGTCCTTTGGCAGTGCGGTGGATACCAAAATGTTAAAACATCTCCCTGTAAATTTCATGACTCTCTCCCAAGCCAGTTACTTTTGCTGAGGTTCCGTTACTTTGTTTAGTTTGGGGAGTTTTTAGACCATCAGTTACAACCATAAAATTAAATTCCTAAGTTGAGTATAAATTATTTTTCTAAAACCCACGTCCTAGCTCTCCTCTATTAACTTCGAGACCTACTAGTGAATTAAAATGTACAAAAGGTGCAATGTAAAATGTGTAAAAAAAAAAAAAAAAATCCGTGTCTTTTAAATTCTGTCAAACGCTGGAATTTTTGGAATTTTGGAATTACTAAAGAGAAAGACCCATGCCGAGTATCACCAGGGAAGGTACTCAGTGCTTGGGTTTGATTTTTGGAGAATACCTCCAACTAGTAGTAGACCTTCTAGCCCCTCAGCACAGTCAAAGCTAACAAAGTGACATAGTCTCTGGGTTTAACACAAAGATGCATGAATCTAGCCAAGTTCTAGCCTTGACTTCCTCACAAAGTGGAGAAAGTAGAATTGTTCTGAGGATTACATAAAAACTGTGCTGACGAGAAAACAGCACAGTGTCCAGTGCATGTATTCGAACCCTGGTAGTTCTCAAATCAGTACCCTATCCCTCAGTTTTAGTTACTGTTCCATTGCCACAGGTGGCCAGTGCCTGAGCTAGTTTACTGATAAATAGCTACTGTTTATTGGGTCTTTCCTATGTGCCAAAAACTGTTCTAAGTGTTGTATGTGTCTTACCTATTTGTTTTTCAGAACAACCCTAGGTGGTGCATACTGTTATTAATCCCATTTTAGAGATAAGGAAACTGAGGCACTGAGAGGTCAAGAAATCCGCTCAGGATCTCATAATTAGAGCTGGGATTAAAACCTGGCTAATGCCAGAGCAATAGCCATTGTACCGTACTGTCTTCCTTTAATTACCCATCATCAATTAGAATGATAGGGGTGGAAGGTGCCTTAGGTATCACTGGCTTCAAAGTCTTTTTTTCACAGATGAAGAATCTAAAACTCAGAGAAGCTAACCTCTTGCCCGGGACTGGTTAGATCAGAGCCAAAACTAGAACACTGGGTGGAGTTTTTGACTCTACTCATGATCACATGTTGAACTAAAAATGTGGGTATTACCAGTTAAGTTCTGGAGAAACGTAAAATAGTAAGACTATATTGTCATCCCATTTTAGAGGAAAAACGTGCCTGCATGGAAAATAAAATATATTCTCCCAAAACGTTAATAGTTCCTATTTTTAGATGGTAAGATTAAGAGTAACTGAAAATTTCTTGGCCATTTTACGTCTTCGTATTTTTTTTAATTTTTCTACGGATAACAGGGACATCTTCTGTAACTAAGAAATCTCCCCCCCCCCTTTTTTTTTTCTTTTGGTGGGCAGCAAAGCAAGTTTCACTGTGCAATTGCAAAGTGATGGTACAAAGCTCCTGAAAAGGAAGGGGACCCGAAGGGGTTGCCACTGGAGTTTCTAGTCTAGTGGGTTTTATGGGCTTGTCAGCAGGCTGTTTTAATCTGATTAACCTCCCTGTGCCTGTCATCCAATCACATTTTTGTCACCTATCATCGTAAGGGAAAGGTGGAGGGATCCTTCCAGGGTGGTGTAAAATCCTCTTAAGGGTGGTTTCCTCTGGAGGCAGGTCCTGTCCCTCCCTTCTTGCCTTCCAGCTAACCTCCATCACTCCCCCCCACCCACCCAAGAGGTAAGCATAGCTGCTCTTAGGGGAAAGGGGGCGACTACCGATCATAGCTACTTCCTGCTGGACAGGGGTGTTGGATGGGGCAGCGGTCAGGGTTCCTCTCATGCTGATCTATCAAGGAGTCCCCTGGGGATGTCTGGTTTGACTTCCATGTGAGGCGCCATTGGAACCACCACGATTTGGAGTTTGATTACCTTTATTCTGGAAGATATAAAGTGGGTTAGGCTATTTAAGAGGCAAGACCCAAAGCACAGTGCAAGACCGAGTGCAGCCAGGAATTCAGGATGTTTGAGTGAACTCTCCACATACTGTGAGGAGAGGGCAGGCTAAAGGCCCTTCCAGACTAGTATATCCCTCATCTATTGCACATTGTCTTTCCTCAACTGAATAGCAGGGTCTTTCCTGGGTTATGGAGCCATCCCAGACTAGGGGGACAACCATAAGGGTAGTTGACCTGGTGGCTGATTTTGCTGCAGAATCGGCCAGTCTGTTCCCTTAGGATACTTCATCGTTCCTTTTTGGTGCCCCTTGCAAGGTATAACTGCTACTTCTGGGGGTTGATATGTATGTATGGGCATGTAGATGCCGTGTGATTTATACTTGATGGGAGAACCTGAAGCAGTTAGAAAATGTCGCTTTGCATATTGTACCATGGGCACATAAAACCAGGAAGGCATATTTGGAGTCAGTATGTATGTTGACTCTTGCCCTTACTGAGCTCTAAAGCTCGGGTGAGGGCCCTCAGCTCGGCCAGTTGGGCACTTAGCCCAAGTGGGTAAGGGTTACTCTCTATTGTTTCATATAAAGAGACCATGGCGTATCCAGCCTTTCCGGTGCCCTGTTCAACAAATGAGTTCCCATCAGAAAATAAAGTCTGTTCTGGATCCCCCCGGGCAGCGTAGGTTTGGGTTATGATTTGCTGACAGTCATGCTCTGGCCCTGTGCCTTGTTCAGAAGGAAGGTGGTGGGATTTAAAGTAGAGCAGGTTTTTTATTTGCATGACTGGGCCTTCCAGGAAAAGTGCCTGGTACCCCCAGGTGGCCACCTGTGAGCCACTGACTGCTATCAGTTGATAGGGGGCCTTGGATATTATGAGGGGTATAGACAGTAAGATCCTGTCCCAGAGTTAGTTTTGCAGCTTCCTACTGTTCTGTTGAGCTGTCCCCCTGGGGTCTGGGTTAGGACACCCAAGGCCATTCCTTTTCTTTACAGAGAAATCATTTTAAAGGATTTTAAAAACTTTCAGATTCAGGACACCTGGGTGACTCAGTCGGTTAAGCGCCTGTGTCCAGCCCAGGTCATGATCCCAGGATCCTGGGATCAAGCCCCACATCAGGCTCCTTGCTCAGTGGGGAGACTGCTAACCCCTCTGCCTGCTCTGCCTGCTGCTCCCCTGCTTGTGTGCTCTCTCTCTCTCTGACAAATAAAATCTTTTAAAAGGAAAAAAAAAAGAAACTTTAAGATTCAACTAACATATATTGCCTGCCTACTAGGTACCAAGAGCTGTGTTGGAGGGTTTCGTATACTTAGGCCGCTTACTCACACAGTCCCTTTGAGTTTGTGCTTGTTTCCATTCATGCTGCTTTCTCTCCTGCCCCCTGGTGCCGACTGATGCCATGAAAGCTATCTCTCTGAAGTCTCTAAAATAGAAATCAGGAAAACAGGCTCTCTCTGAAGAGGAGTCAACACTCAATAAACCTTTAAACTAGGTTCACCTCATACCCCACCTTTAAAACATTCTTCTGATAGAACAATCTGGGCGCAGGTGTGAAGGTGTAATGGTTGGTGCCAAAAGAAATGGTGATTAAAGAAACAGTGGTTAAAATGGCTAAAGTGAAGAACACCACCTCAGACTTGTATGGTATCTCAGATGGGGTGAAGAAGAAGAGGGGAGCAATTAAAAGATAAAACAGAGCACCTGGGTGGCTCAGTCAGTTAAGCATCTGCCTTCTCTCAGGTTATGATCTCAGGGCTCCTTGCTCAGCAGGGAGCTTGCTTCTCCCCTCTGCTCCCCCTGCTTGTACTTGCTATCAAATAAATAAATAAAATCTTTTTTAAAAAATATTATATACTTGGCCTCTCTAATAACCTATTGGGAAGAAGGACATAGAGGTAAAAAGACCAGTAACCATACCACGTTGGCTAAGTAGGAGAGGGGTTGTATGAACATTTTACACTTTTGCTATGTGTCCATCAGAACTTGAGAGAAAGGAGAGCCCTCTGGGGGCCAGGATGACCAAAGAGGACCAGGACATGTAGGGTGACTGCAGGGAGAACAATCTGGCTAGAAGTGAGGATTCTAGCTGTGGGGAGAGGGGTGGTGAGGGGGAGTATTGTGGGAATGGCCAAAGGAAAGAGAACCTTAACTGTTACAAGAAAAAGAAAATCCCCTGAACTGTCTTGAAAAAAAAAAAAAAAAAAAAATGAGAGCTCTGAGTACAAAACAGGGAAATGAGCAAAGAATGAAATCTGACTATAAAGAAGAAATCATACTCTTGTATGGTTAGTTACATCTCCAGGTTGCTTCAAGTTCTCCATATTCATCGAAAGAGTATGGTGAAGGAGAATATGTTAGAAAGGGAAAAAAGAACTTTAAGCCACCACTGAAGGGCATTTTAAAAGGCTTGAATATGAATATTAAGGAAGATGGGAGAGAGGTTGAATTGTGCAGGGGATTGATAGGAACTAACCAAATGTACTAAGTAGGAAATATCAACATAAGAAACATCAAAATGAAAAGAAGGAATTTTCTGAAAAAAAAAAAAAGTAATAATGAGGACATACTAGCTCTATCAGTGAAAAATTTATTATAAATTTACGGTGTTTTTAAAATTTGTTGTCAGTGGCTGAATAAAGAATCAGATCAAAATAAAGGGTCCCTGAATCAAAAAGGAAGAAATAAAACTGTCCCTATTTTCAGATGGCATGATATTATATGTAGAAAGCCCTAAAGATCAAAAAATTAGAATAGAGCGCCTGGGTGGCTCAGTGGGTTAAGCCACTGCCTTCGGCTCAGGTCATGATCTCAGGGTCCTGGGATCGAGTCCCGCATCGGGTTCTCTGCTCGGTGGAGATCCTGCTTCCCTCTCTCTCTCTCTGCCTGCCTCTCCATCTACTTGTGATCTCTCTCTGTCAAATAAATAAATAAAATCTTTAAAAAAAATTAGAACTAATAAATGAATTCAGTAAAGTTGCTGGGCACAAAATCAATATCCAAAAATCCATTGTATTTCTATATACTAATAACAATATCAGAAGGAGAAATTGAGAAAGCAATCCTATTTATAATCACATCAAAAGGAATTAAATACCTGAGAAAAACTTTAACGAATGTTAACGAATGTTTAACGAATGAAAGACCTGTTCAGTGAAACACTGATGAAAGAAATTGAAGAAGACACCAAAAAATGGAAAGATATTCTGTGCTTGTGGATTGGAAGAATTAGTTTTGTTAAAATGTTCATACTATCCAAAGCAACCTACAGGTTCAATACAACCCCTATCAAAATTCCAATGGCATTTTTCACAGAAATAGGATAATCCTAAAATTAGTGTTAAAACACACACACACACACACACACACACACACAAGCAAATAACCAGAGTAATCTTGAGAAAGAAGAACAGGACTCCTGGGTGGCTTAGTGAGTTCAAGTGTCTGCCTTTGGTTCAGGTCATGATCCCTGACTCCTGGGATGGAGTCCTGCATCGGGCTCCTTCCTCAGCAGGGAGCCTGTTTCAACCCCTACCTCCCACTCCCCCTGCTTGTGTGCTCTCCCTCTCTCTTACTCTCTCTGACAAATAAAATCTTTTAAAAAAGAGAACAAAAAAGCTGGAGGTGTCACACTTGCTGATTTCAAACTACATTACAATATAGTAATCAAAACAGTGTGGCAGTATGGTATTGGCATAAAAACAGACACATAGATCAACAGAACAGAATAGAGAGACAAGAAATAAATGCATAGGGGCGCCTGGGTGGCTCAGTGGGTTAGGCCGCTGCCTTCGGCTCAGGTCATGATCTCAGGGTCCTGGGATCGAGCCCCGCATCGGGCTCTCTGCTCAGCAGGGAGCCTGCTTCCTCCTCTCTCTCTGCCTGCCTCTCTGCCTACTTGTGATCTCTCTCTGTCAAATAAATAAATAAAATCTTAAAAAAAAAAAAAAGAAATAAATGCATATATATATAGAGAGAGAGAGAGAGAGTCAATTAATTTATGACAAGCCAGAATACATAATGAGGAAAGCTCAGTGTCTGCAGTAAATGGTTTTGGGAAAACTGGACAGGCACATGTAAAAGAAAGAACTGGACTACTACCTAACACCATATACAGAAATTAACTCAAAATTGATTAAAGCTGTGAATGTAAGACCTGAAACCATAAAACTAAAGGAAACATAGCAAACCTCCTGACATCAGTATTGGAAATGATTTTTGTTTTTGGATCTGATACTAAAAGCAAAAGTAACAAAAGCAAAAACAAGTGAGATTACACCAAACTAAAAAGCTTCTGCACAGCAAAGGAAACCAACTCAATGAAAAGGCAACCTACCAAATGAGAAAATATTTACAAATATCTATATAAGGAGTTAATATCCAAAACACATATAAAACTTAACTCAATAAAAAAATAACTGAAACAACAAAAACACTCAAAAATGGGCTGAGGATCTGAATAGCCATTTTTGCAAAGAGGACATACAAATGCCCAAAAGGTACATGAAAATGTGCTCACTGTCACTAATTATCCTGGAAAGGTAAACCAAACCCACAATGAGATCGCAGCTCACACCTGCTGGTAAGGATGGGAAGAAAAGGGAACTCCTGTGCACTGCTGATGGGAAAGTAAATTGGTGCAGCCACTATGGAAAACAGTGTGAAAGTTCCTCAAAAAATTAAAAATAGAACTGCCATATAATCTGGCAATTCTGCTTCCAAATATTTACATGAAGAACATGAAAACACTAACTCAAAAATATATCTGCACTCCCATGTTCATTGCAGCAGTATTTACAATAACCAAGATAAGGGACCAACCAAAGTGCAGATGAATAAAGGTGAATAGATTGTTGTATACATGCATGGGCGCGTGCACACACACACACACACACACACACACACACACACACACACACTGCAATATTATTTCGCCATTAAAAAAAAGAATGAAATCCTGTCATTTGTGATAACATGGATGGACCTTGAGGGTGTTATGCTAAGTGAAATAAGTCAATAAGTCAGATGAAGAAAGACAAATACCTGATGATCTTGCTTATCTGTTGAATCAAAAAAAAAGAAAAAAGGGGGAAAAAATGAAGCTCATAGACACAAAGAACAAATTGGTGGTTACCAAAGTGTGGAATGGGGGATGGGAGAAATAGGTGAAGATGGTCAAAAGGTACAAGCTTCCAACTAGAAAAATAAGTCATGGGGAATGTAATGTACATATGGTAACTACAGTTAATAATACTTTATTGTATATTTGAAAATTTGTGAGAGTAAACCTTTAAAGTTCTCATCAGAAGAAAAAAATATCTGTAACTATGCATGGTGATGGATGTTAACTGGACACACTGTGATCATTTTACAATATATACAAATATCAAATCATTATGTTGTATACCTAAAACTAATATAATGTTATATGTCACTTATACTTCAAGAAGAAAATAAAAAGTAAATAATCATTTGTCCCATGGGGAAAAAGTTTCAGATCAGTGAGATTAAAGAGTCCATAAATAGACCTACTTACATATGAGAATTTAATATGATACAGGTGGGCATATCTAATAAAAGGAGAGGAAGAACTGATTATTCAATACATGGGCAACTGGATTTGGGGGGCAAAATGGAAGAAGGTATACTAGAAATTGTTTTTAGTTCATGCCTCTATGGAGGGGGACTGAGTGCTTTGAAAACACAGCAACATCCACAAATAAGGCAGCGACAAAGGCAATTTTGCAAGGGGACTACCGGCCTGGTTCAACTTGCTCTGGGCACTGTCATTTTTGTGACTTGGAGAATTTTCTTTTTAACTCCAGGCTTATAGGAAAGCACTGGGGCAAGGACTGAATCCCTTCAATTAACAGGGAACTGATACAATGTATACTCCTAAGTTCTATTCTTCCCTATCTTTAGTTCCTCCTTTCTAAAAAGCTAAAGAAGTCCCTTCACGGTCATTGCTGACTGGGTTCATCTGTGCTGTTTGGGTCTGACGCTCTGTATATGCTTTCATTGCTCTGTCTGGGGTGGGGTGTACAACCTCCTGTTTCAGTCCCATATTTTGCAAAATCTTAGCATATTGAATCATTGTGACATTGCATTCTAATTCTTTGCTTGCAAATTCAAAAAGCCTATGAGATGCAGCAGCACTCTGTCTAACCACACTTTACTCACCAGGCTCCTTTTGTCTAGGGACAGATATTTTCCTGCTCTGTCATCTAGTGTCTGGATTCAGCTATGAACTCTGGTTATTGGAGTTTAAAAACACCTTTGACAGAAAGAATCCAAACTGAGAACAGATCCCCGATTCATAAGATACCACAATACTTCCTTTCTTATGTGACAAAATAAACATCTCCTCTTGCCATCCACTCCCCAACACATGCACACAAACACATCACAGCACCTCACCCGCGACTCTGGACATAACTCTTAATAACTGTTGGCTCCAGTAGATGTTCAAAACTCTTTATACCCTTTTTTAAAAACAAGAATGCTGTAGCATCTCCCTTACCCATGTAGAGTCAAAGTAGATCTGGCTATGGCTTTGTGTCTATCCAAGACTTATTTTTGTTTAGCTGCTACATGCCTAGGAAGTAGTAAAAAGTTACAACTGGCAAGGGAGGAAGAGTTGGGAAGAGCAAACACTTTCCCAGATCCAACTGAGTCAGCTGTTCTCACTGGGACTATAATATTTTGTCTGAAATGTAGTAAATCCTCTAGAATGTCAGGCACAACTTTAAAAACACATTTCAAAGCTCACTTTCTCCAAGCCTCGTTTACTCCATTAGTAAGGTATTAATTTTTTTTTAAGATTGATTATTTATTTATTTATTTATTTATTTATTTATTTGACGGACAGAGATCACAAGTAGGCAGAGAGGCAAGCAGAGAGAGAGAGGAGGAAGCAGGCTCCGCGGGGCTCAATCCCAGGAACCCCGGGACCCCGGGATCATGACCGGAGCCTAAAGCAGAGGCTTTAACCCATTGAGCCACCCAGGCGCCCCACAACTGTTAAACTTTTAAGTCACAGGGCAAAGTTGGCAGCTATTTGAGACCACCAATAGGAAGACAAAATCCTTCAAAATCCTTCACTTTTCTTATCAAAAAACACTTCCTCCCGGAGTGCAAAGTGATAACGTCGAGCAAAAAAGCATTAGGTCTTGCTTTCTTGTATATGTTGAGCTTTCACCCTTACGGAATTTTAGAGCTCCATTTGTGATTAGAAGAGGTGTTTTTTTTTTCTTTCTACAGAAATAAAATTAATAGTATCAGAACAAACCATGTATCCAGCACTATTAAGTCCTTTCCCATATTTTATGACAATCACTGGCTACAATATTGTTATAATACAATGCTTCTTTTAAATCAAGTGCTAACCAGGACAAACAATGATTAAGTATCATTTCCTCTTCTATCCTGCCTCACCCCCAAATCCAAAGTTTTGACACTATTTATGCAATTAGTCTTCTCCATGGTTAATATTGAAAGACGTTCTTATTTTGCAAACTACAAATAGAAGTGCAAGATTTGATTGGTAAAGATCACGGGGCAGCATCTGAGCAATAATATTTACATATGACTAGTCCTTCAACTTTACAGATGCCTCATATCTTTTATTTCATTTCTCAGTAAAACCCTGTGAAACCACTCTCATTCCATCTTACAGATAGAAACTGAGACTCACTAAGACTGAATGGTTCTAACAGGGTTTGAAACTATTAAGTGATGGATTTAGGCTTCGATGCCAAGATCTGAGCTCATGTGCCAACACCTCATCTGACTAATTAACTGGTTTGTTCACATCAACTAGGATCTGAACTTGAGTATTCTGTTGGATACTTCTCTCTTCCTGTCTCCCATGTCATCATTCACCTAGTCCTGCCTGCTTTTACCTTCACAGTGTGTCTCAAAAATCCATGCCCTCTTCTCCATACTTAAGCCGCACACCCTCTCTCACCTGGATCATCATAATTAGCCTTCTAACCTGCCTTTCCCACCCTATATTGTGTGACTCAGACACATCTTTCTCATATCCAACGGGGTATCTAAGATGTAGCTCTCATCACAAAATCCTACAATGGCTGCCTATAATCGAAATCTACCAAAACAAACAAACTGCTGACATTCACAGCTCCCATTTGTCATTCCCTAATCCTATATGTGCTCTTACACTGTCCCTCTGCCTGGAGTGCTCTCATTCCATTCACCTTTGCTTGACAAATGTCTATTCCTCTTTTGCCATTCAGCAGTACTTCCCATGCCCTCCTCTCTAAACTTGTGTTTTTTAAGACCCTGGGATTATCTTCATCATTTCACTTCCTATCTTCTTTTATAAAAATCTGTTTGGTTGGTTGTTTTGGTTTTGTTCTGCCATATCCTATGGAAAGAGATCTCTAAATTTTCTTCAGTATTGTGACAGTGTTTTATTTTTTAAGTAAAGATTATTATCCTTAGAATATTAATAGTCATCTATTGTGTAGAAATCAAAGTGAGAAAATAGATTTCATTCTTTTAAAAAATGCAGCAGATGGGCACCTGGGTGGCTCAGTGGGTTAAAGCCTCTGCCTTCGGCTCAGATCATGATCCCAGGGTTCTGGGATCGGCCCATGTCAGGCTCTCTGCTCAGCGGGAGGCCTGCTTCCCTCTCTCTCTCTCTGCCTGCCTCTCTGCCTACTTGTGATCTCTGTCAAATAAATAAATAAATAATCTTTTAAAAAAATAAAAAATGTAGTAGAGTAATGACATTTCTCAATTCTTTTTATTCATCTAAGATACAAATGTTGCCTATCAGAAATAAGTCTATAGAAGACTAAGGAAGAATTACCTGATGAGAGCTCTGATGATTATTTTGAGAAGGAAGAAAGTTCTAGGTCTCGAATTATTTTTTTTTTTAAATAATTAGAGACTTAGAGACTTTTAAAAGATAAGAAATTTTGAAACCTAGGGACACTTGGGTGGCTCAGTCAGGTAAGAGTCTGGCTTCAATTCAGGTCATGATCCCAGGGTCCTGGACCCAAGCCCCATGTCAGGCTCCCTGCTCAGCAGGGAATCTGCCTCCCTCTCCATCTGCCTTTCCCCCAGCTCATGCTCTCCTGCTCTTTCTCTCTCTCAAATATATAAATAAAATTTTTTAAAAATGTTGAACCCTATAGCAAAATATCTGAAAAAGCTGACAAAGTTTTTCTTTTCTTTTTTCTTTTGCTTGTAATTAATTTTCTTCTTTTTAAATTTACTTATATTGAGATAAAATTGACATATAAGTGTCAGTTGTATAAGCTTAAGGTATATAGTGTTTTGATTTTATATATTCCTATATTATAATATGATTACCACAATAACGTTAGCTACCACATCACATCACAATACATAATTGTCATTTTTGTGGTGGGAACAATTAAAATCTAGTCTCTTGGTAACATAAAAATCTGTTTTGCATTTGTCTCCTCTATTAAACTGTAAGCTTCTAGAGGGCAAGGACAGCATCTTACTCATCTGTGTACCTCCAGCACTTGCCACAGTGCACTAACACCACATACTCATTGTGTAAGTTGGATGTGTTAATTAAGAAAAATGGTTGCTGGCTTCAGAATCCTCCACAAACAGAATAAGAAGACAATACTGAAACAATGTGAATTTAGTGAATTAGCAGGTGGCAAGAATATGAACTGTCTTTCAGAAGATGTCTCTTGGATGCTTTCAGAAAGACTGGAGAGGAGTGCTGACCAAAATACTAAATGAGGATGGTGTGCCATTAAGTTGACACTCAGGGAAGAGTTATTTCAAAAGTACCACAGAAGCGGTGCCAACCAAACCATCCAATGTCCCGGACTCAGGAGCCTCAGCAAAAGCACACATTGTCCTGGAACAGGGCAGATTTGTTTTCACATCACAAGTCAGCCACCAGGACCAGGACAGATGTACACTTGAGTTTTTTAAGGTAGTAACTCATCAGGAATTCTTTTAATATCTGTAAAACCATTTGTCACCCTTTGATTCTCTTGCTACTGCTGGCTGTTGTCCTGCTTGCCCTTTTCTTCATGGGGTTGCAAACATCCCCTTCCTCCTTTGCCTTCCAGTGTCTCCTGCATTTGTCCTTAACTATGTTACTTACATGAGATTACCATTGACTCTAAAACCTCCTGGAAAATTCTGCTAACTATTGTACTCCCCTAACTGTGGAAAGTACATAGGTCACATAAGAAGTCTCAGCCTTAATGTGCCACATCCTCTATCCTTGGCCCAGAAGCCCTTCACCTGACCAAACCTTATCCATCCTTCAAGATCGGATGTCCAATGTTAAACTTCCCCCAAGACTAGAGACAGAAAAAGAATTCCTTGTTCTCTGCTGTATTCCAGAAACAAATTTGTTTAGACAGCTAGAATAGCTTTTGTAACACTGTATTTATTTGTTTACATTACTGGTTCCCCTAGTAGACTATGAACTCTGGAGGGCAGCTACCAAATGTTAACCATCTCTGTATCCCTCACACTTATCAATGCCTAGAACATTGTGGACACCCCAAAGATATTTGTTGAAATATTCTATACTCTTATTAGTCCATTAATGTGTCAGGTTCACACCTAAAGTCAATAAGACCTATTCTAGTCAAAGTTGGGTCACATGCAAAGAGAAATTAGAGACTGAATGTATTAGTTATTCAATAAATATTTACTGGGCTTCTGTGAGAACTCACTGTACTCAGGACTGAAGATACTATAAAAACAAAAGACCAGCTGGATCCTATGTTCTCAGTCTAACAGAAAGACTATTATTAATCAAATAATTATATACTTCATTTTATGCAATTTTGATAGACGTATCAAAAGATAATTGGAGGGTGCCATGTAAGCATGTGGTAAAAGGAGATGACCTGACCTGGAATAAGTAAAGGGAAGAGTCTTCCCTGGGCAACTGATACTCAGGCTGAGAGCAGAGGGAAGAGCAGGCATGGCCAGGTGAAGGGGCAGGCATGAGACAGGAGGAAACAGCACCCAAGTTAGAAGGTACTTGAGAAAAAGTATAAGGGCCCACTATAGGCACTTGCCACACTCTTACAACCTACTTTATGCCTGGGAAGGCTCACCTGTAGGGACTACACCAATGGGCTTCCATGTTCTCTGACTTTTAGTTAGGTTTGGTCAACAAGAGGCACTAACAGAAAAGTAGAGGGTGGGAGGAGAATGAATCAAAGTACTTATTCCCCAAGCTTCTACCCTGACAGGTGGCTGTGGTTGCTTGGCTTCAGCCCTCTACCTACAGCCAGGATTTCTGTCAGATAATGCTCTCCATGAATCTATTCCATCGACTCTGCAGTGGCTCCATCTGCTTGTCCTTCGGACCTAGAGGTGGGGAACAATTCTTAGAGTTACTGCCCCCACAGGACTACACTATCACTTGTTTATCCCTTGTTAGTTTCTTTTTTTTTAAAGATTTTATTTATTTATTTGACAGATGGAGATCACAAGCAGGCAAAGAAGCAGGCAGAGAGAGAGGAGGAAGCAGGCTCCCTGCTGAGCAGAGAGCCCGATGCGGGGCTCGATCCCAGGACCCTGGGACCATGACTTGAGCCGAAGGCAGAGGCTTTAACCCACTGAGCCACCCAGGTGTCCCACTTGTTAGTTTCTTTAAATCCACCCCCACACCCATGTAAATAGCCTCTTCATTAGATACTTGTCAAATTACCCATTTTGATTTTATGCTATTTTCCTGCCCAAATGTTGACTAATAGAAAGGGAAAATGAAAGGCTAGATCACAGGGCTTTAGGTTTTACCCTAAGTGTCATGGAAAGTCTTTGGGGGGGGGGGTTAAGCAGATAAAGTAGGTGATCAAGTTTGCGTTTTAAAAAATTCTAACAACTACAGTGTAGGGAACAGATGGGAAGAAGTGCAAGAGTACAGGTGAAGAGATAGTTAAGAGACAGTAACAGTCCTGAAGATGGCAAATGATGGACCATGGTGGAGTAAACTGAAACTGGCTACAGAGATTATGACACAGAAGTAGGAGGAACTAAGGAAAAACAAAAATCCAGCAAGATTTTTAACATAGTGTATGTTACTGCATGGCCTCATTGGCTGAGGGTTGACCCCAGACTCCACGTTCTGGCTTCCAAGACCACCCAGCTCTGATCACCCTTCTCCCCTTATGCACATTCTATGGCCCAGATGAAGTGACTTCCTTACTAATCATCATGTACCTTTCACCTGATATATTCTTTCTGGAATGTTCTTGCTCTCACCCAAATCCTACCCATTCTCCAAGGCCCAACTCAAAAGATAAGAAGTAATTACAGCTAACAGTCTCTGAGAACTTACTCCTTTTCAGGTACTGTGTTACCAGCATTAGCTCTTGTAATCTACCCAGCTATGAAGTAGGGCTATCATTCACCCTGTTTTACAGATAAGGAGTCTGAGGCTCAAGAGAAATTAAGTGCCCACAGTCACACCATGTTGGACTTGAACCCAGGCCTGGATGACTTCAAAACCCCTGTGTCCATTCCAATCTAAAAATGTTTCTCAAATAAAAATAATTATTGGTGACTTACTAAATGAGACAGACAGTATGCTGAGCACTTCCTTGAATTGTTTTATTTGATCCTGATAACAGCCCTATGAGTTAAGAACCAATTTTATCATTTTTTCAAAGATTTTATTTATTTATTTGACAGACAGAAATCAAAGTAGGAAGAGAGGCAGGGGGAGAAAGCAGGCTTCCTGCTGAGCAGAGAGCCCGATACGGGGCTCAATCCCAGGACCTTGAGATCATGACCTGAGCCGAAGGCAGAGGCTTAACCCACTAAGCCACCCAGGCGCCCAAGAACCAATTTTAATATCATTTTTAGAGTATGAAACTAAAGCAGAGGAAGTAAGAAACTTACAGAAAGAAACTTTCTCTACAAAAGTTTGTCAGATTTCCCACACTCTTGAAAATCATTCCTCCCTTCTCTGAAATTTGAGGCTCTTCATTTATTGCTGGTTAGAATGTGTCATCTTTTTTATAATAAACTCTAGGGCAACCCAGGTATAATTCACTGTCAATTCCCCTAAAGCACCTACCCATAATTCTGCCATTTCCTAACAGTTCCTCCCTCCAAGTAAGCCCTTGTAAAAATATTTAACAAATGAACACCAGAATGCTTATAGCATACCAACAAGGAACTCAGGCAGTGCTGCAGAGTGACAGAGTGTTTGTTGGCATTAGTTCAGAACACAAGGCTAGACCCTCCAGCCAGGGTACTGGCAGTTATCTATCAGCCATCAGACTTTCTGGATCATATTTGACTTAAAAACAGGGACTATGTACACTGCAGAGCAGAAAAAAAGGAATTAGGTTTTTGTTTATTATAACTAGCTTGTTGGGTAGTAAAAATAATTATAGCATTAGAAGACTATGAACTTTGCACGCCATCGCATTCAACTCTGCTGTCTACTGCTGGTAATCCTGAATCCATTAACGGCTTAAGTTATCTGAGCTACAGAATCCTTATCTATAAAATACCAGTCGTAAGAACTGTCTACATGGGACCATTGAGAAGACAGTTAAATTAGATGAAACACGTAAGCAAAGCAGTTATAGTTAGGTGACTGCGTGGTAAATGGTAGTTATAATTAAGTGCGAAAGTAATGTATTCCACTCACTATGTTTTAGGAGGGTCTTTGCCAAGCAGGAAATTCAAGAAAGGACAAGAAAATTGTCCCACATCTGCCTAAGGAGCTAAAAGTAGTTTGGCCTGGGAAGACAGAAAATGCACAAGATACATTTTTTAAAATCTGTTAAGTTTACATATGGAAGAGAGAACAGACTTTTCTGTTGCTCCAAAACTGAAATAGAACAATGGTGACTTTTTCATTATGGTTTAATATAAGAGAAACCTTTCTAACAGTTGGGTTATCCAACAATAGACAAGAAAACTCGTGAGAGTTTGCTCATTGGTCATGCTCAGGCAAAGCCTGGAAGGTGTGTCAGAGACGCTAAATGCAGCATGCTTTATGCGGAAGAATGGCCTCAGTGGCAATAGAGTTTCCTTCCAATGCTATGATTCTGTTATTCTATTATCCAGAAATTCAAATACACTATGGAAATTTGGGTAAGGAGATATCTCAGGATTCCATCCACTAGATTGTTAATTCTGGAGGGGCACAAATTAATCTATCAGCTGCAATTATTTAGTTCTACCCACATTCATGTCGGCTCCTATCCCTGAATACCTACAAAGATGAGTCAGGGCTGTCATACTGGCATCTCTCCAGACAATAGACTCATTGTTTCCTAAAGTTAGACAGGACCTGTGAGGTATTTTGATCCAATTTCAAATCAAATACCCTTAACCGGGAGAGTAATCTCCCATTCGTTAGTTGACTAGCAGTACACAAAGAAAAACAATCCTAAACATTGGAAATAAACACATAAGCTGATTCCCTTGAACACCCAAACTTCAGGCACCATCACACCAAGTACAAACTCTCTTTAACCCATTCATTCATAAAACATTTATTTAATCCCTATTCTGGGCGGGACCAAGGGCCAGGTATGACTGGATATTCAAAATGAAATGTGTTCAGATCCTGCCCTTTAGAATCTCATGGAGGTGAGATATGTACATAGATCAGTAAATTAAAAAGTGTAAAGTAGGGGTTGCTGTAAGAGTGATCCAGATGGAATGATCTGAGAGTGTGAAGGGGAAATTGCTCCCTTCAGCTTAGGTGATGGGAAGAGCCTTTCTGAAGTCTGTGAATCAGGTCGTGAAGGAAGGGTAAGACTTGGCAAAGATGGTAAAGAGGATATTTCAAACAGAGGGACCAAAGGGTATAAAAGCACAGAGGTGGAGATATGTATGTGTTTGTATTAAGTAGTTCAGTTAAGAGAGGAAAGTGGGAGTGAAATCAGATCACCAAGGATCCTTGAAAGCTACATTGAAAAGCTTGAACTTTCTACTGTGGACCAAAGCATGCCTTTGAAAGCCTTGAGTAGAGAGTACATATACTTATGTCTATATTATTTTACATTAACTCATGTCTATATTTTTCATTTAATCCTTACAAGAACCCTATGTGCAGGAATTACCATAACTCCATTTTGCAAATAAAGCTCACACTCATCCTCATGCCAAGAATTTATCATGATGACTTGAAAATATACCAAATCCAGTAAGCCAAATCCCAAATTAAAAAGCATAATTATGTCATAGAGAACAATTTCTTGACCATATGTTTGAAATCCAGATTCGGTAAAAGATCACAGTGTACATAATTTAACTACCGTTGGGTTAATGTGAAAAGGAAACTATAGCCCTTGAGTAGTTCTTCTTAGGAGAGACATCTTACTTCAATGCCTGCTAGTGTTCCCTTGTCCTTGTTCTAAGGTTATGCAGATTAAATGATCAAGGGATCAGTATTACCCTCCAGTGGCCTCTCTCACTTCACCTAAAAGATCAGATGGACAGACTAGTCAAAATCTTTTTTGGTATCAGTTCCAAGAATAGAATTGGTCATTAATGGTTTTCACAACCATATTTTGTAAGAGACTCGAGCTGATAGCCTGCATTTTACCTCCTGACCATCTATTTTGGGTATATAATCAATAAGAAGCATGTTAACCAAGTGTTCACATTTAACATTTTGTGTATTACCTCAGGGAATTTTAAATAGAGACCAATTTCCTGAGCCATTCAGAATTCACAGCTAGATGGTTTCATGCCACAGCCCATGGGTATGTGCTTAGTTAGTTCAAATTTCCACAACCAGAGATTCTGGTGGAACCTAAATGAAAATTGAGTGTGTGAGTGGCTTTCATCAAGTGAATTAAATGGGGCTCCCAGAAAATGAAGTCCACTGGTGTCAATGAATAGAATTTAGGCAGATGCAGGCATGGATAGCAGACATCATAGTACGTAGGATGATGAGTGTGAGGGACTCACAGGGCCAAATCACAACAGGGGAGGAGAATTGTGGGGCCCCCATGAGAAAATCTACCAGAAGAGAGACTGGCTTCATGTGTAGGACTTAGCAACAGGACTTGAGCTGAGAGAATAAATGATTTTCAGGTACAGCAGGGCAGAGAAGCAGCAGCCCTAGGAAAGCCTGAAGCAGGTAAAATCAGGGGGATGAGCCACAGCCACAGCCCAAGTGTGCGTGACACAGACACCATACACAGGCTGTGGGAACTGGATAATAATGCGTGCGATCCAGGAAGATATCCCTGTGAATGTCATGAAATACCCTTGTAATTTTACAAGCTTCTAGAAAGGAGAGGGAATCACAAAAGTAGTTAGTTGAGAGGCAGAAATATGTAACCTTATTTGTACTCACCAGAACAAAAGTACGTGACCCTATTTGCACCTACATACCATTAGCTATGCAGTTTGCTGTGCTTTTGTAACACCATACTTTTGTTCTGAAGTCTACTTTGTCTGATACTGACACTGATATGGCCACTCAAGCTTTCTTAGCATTCATTTTTTTTCTTTTTCTTTTTCTCTCTTTTTTTTTTTTTAAGATTTTATTTATTTGACAGAGAGACAGCAAGAGAGGAAACACAAGCAGGCAGAGAGAGAGGGAGAAGCAGATTTCCCGCTGAGCAGGGAGCCCGGATGCACCATGACCCAAGCCAAGCCCAAGGCAAATGCTTAATGACTGAGCCACCCAGGCCCCCAGCATTCATTCATTTTTTTTTTCATAGTGTATCTTTTTTTTTTTTTAAAGATTTTATTTATTTATTTGACAGAGAGATCACAAGCAGGCAGAGAGGCAGGCAGAGAGAGAGGAGGAAGCAGGCTCCCCTAGACAGCAGAGAGCCCAATGCGGGGCTCGATCCCAGGACTCTGAGATCATGACCTGAGCCGAAGGCAGCGGCTTAACCCACTGAGCCACCCAGGCGCCCCTCATAGTGTATCTTTTTCTATCATTTTACTTTTAACCTGTGTTTTTGTATTTAATGTGGACTACTTGCAGAAAACATGTATTCGGTTGTGGCTCTTTTATCATGCCTAACAATCACTTCCTTTTAACTAGAGTGTTTCGATCATTTGCATTAATGTAGTTATCAATATGGTTGGGTTTACACCTACTATCTTGCTGTTTGTTTTCTATTTGTCTGATATATTCTTTATTCCTTTTCTTGCTTTTTTTTTTTTTTTTTTGCTTCCCTTGGGATTAATTGAGTATTTTTGAGGTTTTTATTTTACCTCAACTATAGGCATATTTCTTACACTTCCTTGTTTTTTATTTTTTAGGGTTTGCTCTGAAGTTTAGAATGTGCATCTTTCTCTTATTGCAATATACCTTCTTTTTTTTAAGATTTTATTTATTTGAGGGCACCTGGGTGGCTCAGTGGGTTAAGCCTCTGCTTTTGGCTCAGGTCATGATCCCAAGGTCCTGGGATTAAGTCCCACATCCAGCTCTCTGCTCAGCAGGGAGCCTGCCCCCGCCACACCGGTCTGTCTCTCTGCCTACTTGTGATCTCTCTCTCTCTGTTAAATAAAATAAAATCTTTTTAAGAAAAAGATTTTATTTATTTGAGAGAGAGAGCAGAAGTACCAACAAGGCGAGGAGTAGAGGGTGAGGGAGAGGAAGAGAACCTCCAGCAAACTCCACCCTGAGCATGGAGCCCAGGCAAGGCTCCATCCCTCGACCTTGAGATCATGACCTGAGTTGAAGCCAAGAGTGAGCGCTCAACTGACTGAGCCACCCAGGCACCCCAGTAATATACTTTCAAATAATGTTAACCACTTCCTATATAAGGATATTTCAACAGTAACTTTTTATTTCCCTCTCCCAATCTTAATGCTAATGCGGTCATACATTTTACTTCTACATATGTTATAAAGACTATAATATATGATTATCTTTGTTTCTGCAGTATTTAACAAGCTGTTAATCTGATCTAGTGATTTTTTCATTTCACATATCATATTTTTCATCTTCAGAAGTTCCATTTGGTTCTTTTTTGTATCTTCAATTTCTCTCCTCATTGTCTTTAAATACTTGAATGTAGTCATATTAGCTGTTTTAACATCCTTGTCTGCTGATTTCATTATCCCTATCATCTCTGGTATATTGCTATTGGCTGACTTTTTTTCCTGCTTATAGGTCCTGTTTTCCTTCTTCTTGGCATATTTAATAGTTTTTTTATTGGATGCTAGATATTATAATTTTAGGTTGTCAAGTAAATGGATTTCACTGTCTTCCTTTAAAAAGTGTTAGCCACCTAGGTCGCTCAGTGGGTTAAAGCCTCTGCCTTCCACTCAGGTCATGATCCCAGGGTCCTGGGATCAAGCCCCGCATAGGGCTCTCTGCTCAGCAGGGAGCCTGCTTCCCCCTCTCTCTCTGCCTGCCTCTCTGCCTACTTGTGACCTCTCTCTCTCTCTCTCTCTGTCAAATAAATTAAAAATATCTTTTAAAAAAAAGTGTTAGGCTTGGTAAACAGATAATTTACCTATAGTTCAAATTGATTGTTTTTCAAATTTATGAGAGCAGTTTATAGTAGCCTTTACTCTGTTGTTAATTTAACCCCATTACTAAGCCATGGCCATTCTGGAGTCTACTAAGTCCCCCAATCAACAAAACTCTCCACTCTGGCCTGTGGGAACTCAGTGGTCCCTGTCCTGTTTGCGCTCTGGGACCTTTTTTTTTTTTTTTTTTAAGATTTTATTTATTTATTTGACAGACAGAGGTCACAAATAGAGAGGCAGGCAGAGAGAGAGAGGACAAATCAGGTTCCCCTCGGGCTGTGGAACCTTTTAGATAACAGCTCTTCAGTCACTCTTTGCCCATCCCTCATAGGGTTTCATTCTACATGTTTGAATCTTCTTAGCAGAAATTCAAAGATCCACGTGCAGATTTCTAGAAGCCTTTTTCTAGCTCTCTTCTCTTTAGAACTCTGTCCTACAATTTCTTGCCATGTTAGAACCCTTGAATTTCAGTTTCTGTTTCCTCAACTCAGTGAGTCCCCTATGTTCTGTTTGAAATTCCTCCTGCTCTGTGATCCAGAATCTGCCTCCAAGCAAAAAACCAGGGCACTAATAGGGTTGCCTCATTTTTCTCCTTTCTCTGAAGGATCATAGTCCTGTGATACCTGTTGCCATGTCTAAAAACATTTTTGGGGGGCGCCTGGGTGACTCAGTGGGTTGAAGCCTCTGCCTTCGGCTCGGGTCGTGATCTCAGGGTCCTCGGATGGAGCCCCACATCAGGCTCTCTGCTCAGTGGGGAGCCTGCTTCCCTCTCTCTCTCTGCCTGCCTCTCTGCCTGCTTGTGGTCTCTGTCTGTCAAATAAATAAATAAAATCTTTAAAAAAATAAATAAAATAAAATAAAATAAAAACATTTTTGGTCCATTTAAAGTAGATGAGTAAATCCGTCTGATGGCCAGAAACAAAGGTCCTTCTAGTTGTTTTCTTTTTCTTTCCAAGTTTTTATTTAAATTCCAGTTAGTTAACATATAGTATAATATTAGTTTCAGGTGTAGAATTCAGTGATTCATCACTCACATACAACACCCAGAGCTCATCACAAGTGCACTCCTTAATCCCCTTCACCTATTTAACCCATTCCCCCTCCCCAACACCCACCACCTCTCTGGTAACCATCAGTTTGTGCTCTGTTCTTAAGAGTCTGTTTCTTGGTTTGCCTCTCTTTTTTCCCCCATGTTCATTTGTTTCTAAAACTCCACATATGACTAAAATCATATGGCATTTGTCTTTCTCTGATTGATTTATTTCGCTTAGCAGAATACTTTCTAGCTCCATCCATATCATCACAAATGGCAAGATTTCATTCTTTTGATGGCTGAGTAATATTCCATTTTATACACACATGCACACACACACGCACACACCATCTTCTTTATCCATTCATCATTTGCTGGACATCTGGGCTTTCCATAATTTGGCTATTGTTGATAATGCTGCTATAAACATGGGGTGCATGTGTCCCTTCAAATCAGTATTTTTGTATCCTTTGGATAAATACCTAGTAGTACAATTGCTGGGTCATAGGGTAGTTCTATTTTTAACTTTCTGAGGAACCTCCATATTGTTTTCCAGGGTGGATATGCCAGTTTGCATTCCCACCAACAGTGTAAGAGGGTTCCCCTTTCTCCACATTCCTGCCAATATCTGTTATTTTCTGTGTTGTTAATTTTAGCCATTCTGACTGGTGTGAGGTGATAATCTCATTGTGATTTTGATTTGTATTTCCGTGATGATGAGTGATATTGAGCATATTTTCATGTGTCTGTTGGTCATCTGTAGGGAAAATGTATATTTGTGTCTTCTGCCCATTTTTTAACTGGATTATTTGTTTTTTGGGTGTTGAGTTTTGTAAGTTCTTTATATATTTTGGATACTAACCCTTTGTCAGATATGTCATTTGAAAATATCTTCTCCTATTCTATAGGTTGCCTTTTAGTTCTTTTGATTGTTTCCTTCACTGTGCAGAAGCTTTTTATTTTGATTAAGTCCCAATAGTTTATTTTTGCTTTTGTTTCCCTTGGCTCAGGAGACATATCTTTAAGAAGTTGCAATGGCCAGTGTCAAAAAGGTTAGTTTCTGTGTTTTCTTTTTTTTTTTTTTAAAGATTTTTATTTATTTATTTGACAGACAGAGATCACAATAGGCAGAGAGGCAGGCAGAGAGAGAGGAGGAAGCAGGCTCCCTGCTGAGCAGAGAGCCTGATGCGGGGCTCGATCCCAGGACCCTGGGATCATGACCTGAGTCGAAGGCAGAGGCTTTAACCCACTGAGCCACCCAGGCGCCCCAAGTTTCTGTGTTTTCTTTTAGGATTTTAATTGTGCCCTGTCTCACATTTAGGTCTTTAATCAATTTTTAATTTACTTTTGTGCATGCTATAAGAAAGTGGTTCAATTTCATTCTTTTGAGTGTTGCTGTCTAGTTTCCCCAACACCATTTGTTGAAGAGACTTTTTTTCATTAGATATTCTTCCCTGCTTTGTCAAAGATTAATTGACCGTGTAATTTTGGGATCATTTCTGGGTTTTCTATTCTGTTCCTTTGATCTGTGTGTCTATTTTTGTGCCAGGACCATAGTGTCTCGACCACTACAACTTTGTAATATAACATGAAGTCTGAAACTGTGATGCCTCCTGCTTTGCTTTTCCTTTTCAAGATTACTTTGGCTATTTAGAGTATTCTGTGGTTCCATACACATTTTAGGATTATTTGTTCTAGCTCTATGGAGAAATGCTGTTGGTATTTTGATAGGGATTGCAGTAAATATGTAGATTGCTTTGGGCAGTACGGACATTTTAGTATTTGTTCTTCCAGTCCATGAGCATGGATTGTCTTTCTCTTGTGTCTTCCTCAATTTCTTTCATTAGTGTTTTATAGTTTTCAGAGTACAGATGTTTTACCTTTTTGGTTAGGTTTATCCCTTGGTATCTTACTGGTTTTGGTGTAACTATAAATAGAGTTGATTCCTTGATTTCTCTTTCTGCTACTTTATTATTGGTGTATAGAAATGCAACAGGTCTCTGTATATTGATTTTTTTATCCAATAACTTGGCTGAATTCATTGATCAGTCTAACAATTTTTTTTTTGCTGGAGTCTTTTGAGGCTTTCTACATAGAGTATGTCATCTGCAAATAGTTAAAGTTTGACTTCTTTCTTGCCCAATTTGGACGCCCTTTATTTCTTTGTGTTGTCTAATCACTGTGGCTAGGGCTTTCAGTACTATGTTAAATACAGAGGCGAGAGTGGACATCCCTGTCTTTTCCCTGACCATAGAGGAAAAGATCTAAGTTTTCCCCCATTGAGGATGATATTAGCTATGTAATTTTCATATAGGGCCTTTATTATGTTGAGGTATGTTCCCTCTAACCCAACTTTGTTGAGGCTTTTTATCATGAATGGATGTTGTACTTTATCAGATGCTTCTTCTTCATCTATTGAAAGGATCATATCTTTTCCTTTATTAATGTGGTATATCAAGTTGATTGATTTATAAATACTGAACCACCCTTACAGTCCAGGAATAAATCCCAGTTGATCTCAGTGAATGATTCTTTTAATGTACTGTTGAATTAGATTTACTAGTATTTCTTGAGAATTTTTACATCCATGTTCATCAGGGATATTGGCCTGAAGTTCTCTTTTTTAGTGGAGTCTTTGTCTGGTTTGGGGGTCAGGGTAATGCTGGCCTCATAGAATGAATTTGGAAGTTTTCATTCCTTTTCTATTTTTTTGAATAGTTTGAGAAGAATAGGCATTAATTCTTCTTTAAGAATTCTCCTGTGAAGCCATCTGGCTCTGGACTTGTGTTTATTAGGAGTTTTTTGATTACTGATTCAATTTTTTGGCTTGTTATTGGTCTGTTCAAGTTTTCTATTTTTTTTCTGTTTCAGTTTTGGTATGTTATATGTTTCTAGGAATTTATCCTTTTCTTCTAGGTTGTCCAATTTTTTGACATATAGTTTTTCATAATATTCTTTTATAACTGCTTGTACTTCTATGGTTTTGGTTGTTATTTCTCCTCTCTCATTTGTGATTCTATTTATTTACATCCTTTCTTTTTTCTTTTTGATAAGTCTGGCTACGGGTTTAGCAATCCTCTGGATTTTTTCTAAGAACCAGTTCCTGGTTTCATTGATCTGTCCTACTATTTTCTTTGTTTCTATATCATTTATTTCTGCTCTGATCTTTATTATTTCCCTTCTTTTGTTGGCTTTAGGCTTCATTTGTTGTTCTTTTTCTAGCTGCTGTAAGTGTAAGGTTAGGTTGTATATTTGAGATTTTTCTTGCTTCTTGAGGTAGGCCTGTATTGTTATATACTTCCCTCTCAATACTGCTTTTGCTGCATCTCAAAGGGTTTGGACCATCATGTTTTCATCTTCATTTGTTTCCATTGTTTTTTGTGTTTTTTTTAAGATTTTATTTATTATTCATTTGACAGACAGAGATCACAAGTAGGCAGAGAGGCAGGCAGAGAGAGAGGAAGGGAAGCAGTCTCCCTGCTGAGCAGACAGCCCGATGTGGGGCTCGATCCCAGGACCCTGGGATCATGACCTGAGCAGAAGGCAGAGGCTTTAACCCACTGAGCCACCCAGGTGCCCCTGTTTCCATTGTTTTTTTAAATTTCTTCTTTGTTTTCCTGATTGACCCATTCATTCTTTAGTAGCATGGTGTTTAACCTCCATATATTTCTGGTCTTTCCAAATTTTTTCTTGTGGCTGACTTCAAGTTTCATAGCATTGTAGTTAGAAAATATACATTATATGATCTCAGTCTTTTTGTACTTGTTGAGGTGTGATTTGTGACTTAGTTCGTGATCTATTCTGGAGAATGTCATGTGCACTTGAAAAAACTGTGTATTCTGCTGCTTTAGGATGAAATGTTCTGAATATATTTGTTAACTCCATCTGGTCCAGGGTGGTATTCAAAGCCATTGTTTCCTTGTTGATTTCCTTTTGGAATCAACATTGATATAAGTGGGATGTTAAAGTCTCCTACTATTATTGTATTATTATCAATGAATTCCTTCCTTTGTTATTAATTGTGTTATGTATTTGGGTGCTCCCAAGTGAGGAGCATTAATATTTAAAATTGTTATATCTTCTGGTGGCTAATCCCCTTTATTATGATATAGTGCCTGTCTTCATCTCTTCTTACAGACTTTGTTTTAAAGTCCAGTTTGTACACTATAAGTTTACTACTCCAGCTTGCTTTTGATGTCCATTTTTCATGATAAATGTTTCTGCATCCCCTCACTTTCCATCTGCAGGTGTCTTTAGGTTTAAAATGAGTTTCTTGTAGGCAGAATATAGATGGGGTCTCGTTATTTTATCCATTCTGATACCCTATGTCTTTGGATCAGAGCATTTATTACATTTGCATTCAAAGTAATTGTTTAAGAAAGAAAGAAAGAAAGAAAGAAAGGAGCACCTGGGTGGATCAGTGGGTTAAGCCTCTGCCTTGGGCTCAGGTCATGATCTCAGGGTCCTGGGATCAAGCCCCACATCAGGCTCTCTGCTCAGCAGGGAGCCTGCTTTGCTTCCTCTCTCTCTGCCTGCCTCTCTGCCTACTTGTGATCTCTGTCTGTCAAATGAATAAACAAAATTTAAAAAAAAAAGAAACACCAAAGTAATTGTTGATAGATATGTATTTAGTGCCATTTTATTACTTATTTTGTGTATTTTTTTCTGGAGATTTTCTCTGTTCCTTTCTTGCCTTTGTCACTTTTGGTCTTTTCTTCCCACTTAAAGAGTCTCATTTAATATTTCTTACAGGAATGGTTTAGTGGTCATGAATTCCCCTAGTTTTTGTTTGGGAAACTCTTTATCTCTCCTATTCTGAATGAGAACCTTGCTTAATAGAGTATTCTTATCTGTAGATTTTTCCCATTCAGCACATTGATATATGTCGTGCCACTCTCCTTCTGTGGAGAGATCTACAACTACCATTATGCATCTTCCCTTGTAAGTTAGAGACTTCTTTTATCTTTCTGCTTGTAGGATTTTTTCTTTATCAGTATATTTTGCAAATTTAATTATAATATGTCATGGTGTTGACCTGCTTTTGTTGATTTTGATGGCAGTTCTCTAGAGTGCTCCTGGATTTGGATGTGTACTTCCTTACCCAGATTAGGGAAATTTTCAGCTAGTATTTCCTCAAATAATTTTTGTCCCCTTTTCTGTCTCTTCTGCTGGGACTCCTATGATAAGAATGTTATTATGTTTGATGGAGTCACAGAGTTCCCTAAATTTATTCTCATTTTGCATAATTCTCTCTTTTGTTCAGCTTATTTTCCACTGTTTTATCTTCTGTATCACCTATTCACTCCCCTGCTTTGTCCATCCTTGTGTTCATTACATCAACTCTGTTTCCTTCTTATTTATTTAAATTCAATTAGCTAACATATAGTACATCATTAGTTTCAGATGTAGAGTTCAGTAATTCATCAGTTGCATATAATATCCAGTGCTCATCAAATTACATGCCCTTTTTTTTCCTTTCTTTTTTTAAAAGATTTTATTTATTTATTTGACAGAGATCACAAGTAGGCAGAGAGTCAGGAGGAAGCAGGCTCCCCACTGAGTAGAGAGCCCGACACAGGGCTCAATCCCAGGACCCTGAGACCATGACCAGAGCTGAAGGCAGAGGCTTTAACACACTGAGCCACCCAGGTGCCCCTACATGCCCTTCTTAATGTCCATTGCCAGTTACCCATTCCTCCACCTACCTCCCCTCCAGCAACCCTGTTTCTTTCCCATGGTTAAAAGTCTCTCATGGTTTGTCTCCCTCTCTGATTTCTTCCCATTCCAATTTTCCCTCCCTTCCCCTATGATCTTCTGTACTGTTTCTTATATTTCTCATATGAGTAAAACCATATGATAATTGTCTTTCTCTGGTTGACTTATTTTGCTCAGCATAATACCCACCAGTTCCATCCACATCGATGTAAATGGTAAGATTTCATCCTTTCTGATGGCTGAGTAATATTTCGTTGTGCATGTATACACACACACACACACATACACACACACACACATACCACATCTTTTTTATCCATTCATCCATCAATAAATAGTACAGCCACATGTAGAAGAATGAAATTGGGCCATTTTCTTACACAATCCACAAAGATAAACTCAAAATGGATGAAAGACCTAAATGTGAGACAGGAATCCATCAAAATCCTAGAGGAGAACATAAGCAGCAACATCTTCGACCTTAGCCATGGCAACTTCTTGCCAGACACATCTCTGGGAAGGGATGGGAAGGGAAGGGAAACAAAAGCAAAAATGGACAAACAAAAGCAAAAATGGACATACATTTCTCCAAAGAAGACTACAAATGACCAATGGACACATGAAAAAAATGCTCTACATCACCTAGCATCAGGGAACTACAAATCAAAACCACGATGAGATTCCACTTCACACCAGTCAGAATGGCTAAAATTAACAAGTCAGAAAACAATAAATATTGGCAAGGATGTGGACATCCACTCTGTTTTAAAATTGTATTTTTCATTTTTGACTGTTTTTTAACTCATTTATCTCTGTGGTAAGGGCCTCTCTGAAGTCTTCCATGTTTTTCTCAAGCCCAGGGAGTATCCTTATGGTTGTTGCTTTAAATTCTCCTTCAGGCATGTTACTTATATCTGTTTTGATCATGACTCTGGCCATTACCTTTTCTTGTTATTTCATTTGGGATGAATTCCTCCATCTTGGCAGTTTGTCTAGGTGTCTGCCTCTTCCTGTGTGTTGGAAAAGCCTGCTATATTCCCTGCTCCTGAGAATAATGGCTTTATGAAGAGTCATATAGTGTCCAGGGCCTAGCACTTTAAGTAGTGTCTCTGGTGTGTGCTGCATGTACTCTGTTGCTGTGTTTTGGCTGCTCTATCCTTCAAGCCAGTCATCTCCAGAGATTCTCCTTGCCTGTAGTGGGTAGTGCTTGGACATTGGCCAGAATGTGGCAAGTTTTAACTAGGTGTGCTCTGGTCTGCTTATTAAGTAGGACCTGTTGCTACTTCCGCTAGAACTGAATCCTTGCAGAACTCTCTGTTTGGGAGATGTTGTGCATGTACGAATTTCTGCTGGATTTCTGGAAAAGGATCCCATTGCGCTGGGACTGAGGCATACTTGCCAAAAAAAGGCAGTACTGGCAGAGTGCAGGGGGCCTGGTGTAAGCAGGTTAGGCAGCCAGTGCTGATGCTGTGCTGTTTACTGAAGTTTGTTTATGCTGAGGGGCCAGGGAGGGAAATGACTGCAGCTAACTCCTTTGTTCCCAGAGAGGGGACTCCATGCCTGCTGTCCCAGTAGAGCAAATAATCTGCCTCCCTGGGTCCCAGGTATTCTTCAGACCACTGTTTACATGCTGTATGTCTCCAGGCTGTTTGCTTGCCTTCTCTCCAGGAGCAGGGTGGTATACTTCGGGCCCTATTCCAGCCAAGGCTGCCGACTTTTAAAACTCTAAACTTTATTCTTTTTTGTTTTTAATCATTTTTTTTAATTTATTTTCAGCATAACAGTATTCATTGTTTTTGTACCACACCCAGTGCTCCATGCAATCCGTGCCCTCTCTATACCCACCACCTGGTTCCCCCAACCTCCCACCCCCCCCACCTCTTCAAACCCTTCAGATTGTTTTTCAGAGTCCATAGTCTCTCATTGTTCACCTCCCCTACCAATTTCCCCCAAATGCCTTCTCCTAACTCCCCATGTCCTCCATGCTATTTGTTATGCTCCACAAATAAGTGAAACCATCTGATAATTGACTCTCTCTGCTTGACTTATTTCACTCAGCATAATCTCTTCCAGTCCCGTCCATGTTGCTACAAAAGTTGGGTATTCATCCTTTCTGATGGAGGCATAATACTCCATAGTGTATATGGACCACATCTTCCTTATCCATTCGTCCATTGAAGGGCATCTTGGTTCTTTCCACAGTTTGGCAACTGTGGCCATTGCTGCTATAAACTTTAGGGATCTGGTATGGGCAGTGGTCTGTGCTGGTCTTCTGTGGGAGGGTCTTGGTGTGCTGGGACTAATGTGGGTTTGACCAAGAAGGGCAGTCATACTAGAGTGCAGGGCATAGGACTTACAGCAGGCAGGCTAGGCAGCCAGTGTTGGGGTGAGCCACCCTCAGCAAATAGGTCTGCATCTATGCTGAGGGGCGGGGGAGGGCAATGGTGCCACCTGGCTATTTTGTCCCCAGAAAGGCATCTCTGCAAACACCACCTCTCACAGATGCACTCCAAGAAAAGTGAACAGTCTCCCTCAGGGACCACAGGTAATCCTCAGAACTCTGCCTTCAGGCTGCCTGACCCTGGTTGCTTGCTTGCCTTTTCTCCAGGCGTAAGGGCTCTATCCCAGCCAAGCCTGCTGACCTTTAAAACTCCAGTCTTTAAGCCCCACTGGTTACAAAGACTCATGAAAATCAGTCCCTCTCTTTTTCCCAGCCAATGGCTTTGGGGAAGTGTTCTTGTGCGTTCCCCTGTATGTTCCTCTCTCTCTTTCTCAGTCTCTGTCTCTCTCTCTCTCTCACCCTCTCTCACCTTTCTCCACAACCAAGCCTCCCTTCCCTCCATAGCACCCGGGATCTGTTTCTCCCCGAAACCATGTCTCCACACTTCCTGTCTTGCTCAAGGTGGCCTCTTCTCTCCCTCTAGTTGTGCAGTTTGCTCTGTCAGTCCTTAGGTCTTGGGTATTCAGAATGATTTGATAATTATCTAGTTGTGTTGAAGGGACAAGGCTAGTCTAGGGTCCTCCTTCTATGCCACTGTCTTAGCTCCCACCTATCATGCTACTCTTCCGTAACCTTTGGGGACCTACATTTTCCCCTCCGTGTTCTATTGCTGATTCATGCATATTCTTATGTGTAGCTGTGAGTCATTCTTTTGAATGCCATATAATAGTATGTTATGTGAATAAACCATAAGTTATTCTCCTGTTGATGTTCATTTGGGTTGTTTCCAGCTTTCTATTAAGAATATTCTTATACGTGTTTCCTGATATATTTTTGTAAGAGTTTCTTTTGTACATTCAATATTTTAATTACAGTTTTAATTAGAAATGACTGCTGATTGTATCAAAACCTTTCTTGACATTTACTGATGACTTCATACTTTGTCCTTAATTTGTTGTTATAAGGAATTATGTTGTTGGATTTCCTAATGGCAAACCTTTCCGGCATTCCTAAAACATACTTAGTTAGGGTCTATTAGTCTTTCAACACCATTACTAGACTTACTACATTTTGTGAGTCCAGTTTCTTAAGGTATAATTTAGAGATAGTAAAATTCATCCTCCCGAAGTACACAATTTGATGAATTTGATGAATATATTCAGTCATGTAACATCTACCACAATCAAGATATAAACATTTCCATCACACCAGAGTATTTCTTTAAGCTCTTTTGCAGTCAGTCTGTCCCATCCCAAATCCCTGGAAACCACTGGTCAGATTTCTGTCCTTCTAGTCTCATCTTTTCCAAAATGTTGTTATAAATAAAGTCATACAGTATTAGGCTTTTGTGAATATTTTTATCACTCTACATAACGTTTCTGAAATTCCTCCCTGTTGCTGCAAGCATCAGTGGTTTGTTCCTTTGTTACTGTGGAATAGTATTCCATCCTGTAAGTGTACCACAATTTGGTTATCCATTCACCAATCAATGGACTTATAGATTTTTTTGTTTCCAGGTTTTGACTACTCTGAATATATCTGCTATAAAAATTTAATTATGCCTTTGTGTAAACAAATGCTTTCATTCATTGCATTCATTGTAAACAAATGCATTTCATTGAATAAATACATACATGTGAGATTGCTGGGTCATATGACAAATATATGTTTAACACTCTAAAACTGCCAAACTCTTTCCCAAAGTCGCTGTACTATTTTGCATTCCCCACAGAAAGGTATGAGAGTCCCAGTTGCTCAACATCTTTGCTAGCATTTGGTATTGTCAATAGGCTGTTTGACTTTTTATTGAACTGTAAGAGTTATTTACATATTCTGGATACAAGTCCATTATTAGATATATATGTTGCACATATTTTTTCTCCCAGTATATACCTTGCCTTTCATTCACTTTAATGTTGTCTTTCAAAGGGCAGAAATTTTCTGTTTTGACAGAACACATCTTAATTTTTCAATTCATCTCAATTTTAGTTTTTTTCTTTTATGGTTCATTTTTTTATGTCCTATTTATGAAATCTTTGCTTAACCCAAGATTACAAAGATTTTCCTCTGTTTTTCTATGCTTTCCTCTAAAGGTTGTATAGTTTTAGCTCTTACATTTATGTCTATAATTCATTTAAATTTAATATATTGATAGATGTAAGGTAAGGGTCAGGGTTTTATTGTTGTTACTGTTGTTACTCTTTTGTTTTTGCTTTCACATCTAGGTTTCCAGTTGCTTCAGCCCCATTTGTTTAAAAGGCTGTGCTTTCTCCATTGAGTTTCCTTTGCACCTGTTTCAAAATTCAATTGAGTAAGACTATTCTTTTGCCTTTACTGCACTTTCTTGGTAGGTGTTAATCTAAAATCAGGTACTGTGAGTCCCCAAGTTTGTTCTTATTTTTCAAATGAGCACGCTAAAGTTTTATCTAGAATCTTTTCGTATAGATGCATAAGTAGAACTACAGAAGAATTTATGTTTATCAGATTTTATGTTTATCAGATTTTAGTGTTTAAGTTATACTTATTTCATATTAATTGAGGAACTTTCCAGACCTTTCTAGAATATGAAGTAATTTGGTTAACCATTTAAAGAGATTAAATTAACTCTTCCTTGAAGGTTAGATTCAGTTGCAAACCAATTTCAGTAGGTTTTTTTCCTTAAAGGAAGAATGTAATAATTTTTTTTCATTTCTTCGATCATTTTTGGCTTTCTGTCACTTCTTGCACCAATTTTGCTCATTTTTATCTTGCCAGAAAAATCATTCATATTGTTTAGACTTTCAGATTTACTGAAATTTATCAATTATAATTAATTAATATGCTTTGAATTTATGAACGTGCTTATAATCATAGGAAACTAAGTACAGAGAGGTCAAGTAACATGCCTCAAATCACACAACTAATAAGTAGTAGCATCAAAATTCGAACCCAAGGCATCCAAGCTCCAGAGTCCCTCCACTTAACCATTAGAAATCAGGGAGTATTCGGGGCGCCTGTGTGGCTCAGTGGGTTAAGCCGCTGCCTTCGGCTCAGGTCATGATCTCAGGGTCCTGGGATCGAGTCCCACATGGGGCTCTCTGCTCAGCAGGGAGCCTGCTTCCCTCTCTCTCTCTCTCTCTCTGCCTGCCTCTCTGTCTACTTGTGATCTCTCTCTGTCAAATAAATAAATAAAATCTTAAAAAAAAAATCAGGGAATATTCATACAGAGAGATGCTTAGGTTCTGTAAATCATCTGGTGAAGTCTTTCATGATATCCTTAGGGACCAGATGAAGAAAGGTTAGCTCTATATTTTGCCGAACAACCTTACCCAAAGAGAGTGCTCCATCTTTAGCTCTCCTTTTTAAATAACATCGATAAAGAAAATAAAGGTCTTGACAACTCTTTGCCAAAGACATTGAGGAGAACATAAAGTGTAGTTCCTAAATTGGCAAATGACACTAAAGTGTGTCTGCTAGCGCAATGGTGAAACAGAATTCAACAAATCTTCTCCACTGCATCCTCATTCATCACACAGGTATATACTGAACAGACCGTAGGCCCCACAAGAGCAAAAACCAAATGTATTTTTATTCATCCATGTACACAAAGCTCCCAGCAGAATTATAGCTGTTTGGTAAATATTTTTGAATATCTATCGAAAGAAAAATATATTATTGAACTACAACAAGTGCACAAATTTAGAATGAAGATGACATGGTTAAACACTGAGACAAGTGGGGGAAAGTTCTGGTTTGCCACAAGCTCAGTGTCAATCAGCAGGGCGGTGGTGCACGATTTGGCATGAAAAAACTAGATCCACTCCCGACAAAGTCACTTAAACTCACAGCAGAATAAAGCCAATAATAATTCAAAAGATTATTTTGAAGGTAAGATCACTCATTGCCACTTTCCTAACGGTGCACGGGAGAAGAATGAGACACAAGTAAGTCAGCTGTAAGAGAACAGGAGCAGGGGACAACAGCTGGAAGGACTTGTCGCCCTGAACAACTCCTCAGTCCAGGATCTATTAGATACAAGATAACAACAAAGGAGAAGAAAATAAGGTTAGACAATAGCCATAGGTCTAGTAGGTAAACAAGAAGGAATGTGAGTCAGATGTTGGTCACAAGTGTTAGAGGTAAATGAGATAAACAAGAAGAGAAGTAAGGTGTGTCTGGTCCAGCAGAGTGGATTTGTAGTTGTGCAAATGCACTTAAATGGATTACCTTAGCGGGAGGCTTTCTTGGAGGTAGGGGACAAAAACAGAAAGGGAAGCAGGGCGGTGTTCCACTCTGAGCGGGTTGGGCCTTCCCAACTACTCTGTGTCAAGTCAAGTACGTGTATCATCCCCTCCACCAAAGGCCTGTTGCTAGTACATGTTTTTCTCAAGGTCATCTTCAAGCATGCTTACGTGACCAGTACAACTCCTCATTAGTTAAAAGTTATATTTTGAGCAGTATATTATTCGGAGGGACAGTTACAACTCATGTGAAAAAAAACTTTTTTGCAAACAACAAATATCCATTATTAAGTATTATTGTTATTAGATTATAAATACCTATAGCAAGTTAAGAACCACCTTGAGCTTGCCCGTAATTTCTCTATTTTTTGTGCGATAAAGATTAAAAGATCTATGAAGGGCCTTGTGGGATGTCTGGGGCATATTAAACACTTAATAAATCTTCACATAAATGAATTATCCTTTCAAACATAGGAGACTGCATAAAAGTCTCTATGTAACCATACATACATATATAATCACATATATGGACTTACATCAAAATGTAAAGAGGGTTTCCCCTAGTTATTCCCACTATTATCACTATTCTGGATTCAGGAGACACAGTGAAGAATTTTTTTAAAGTTTTTTTAAATTTATTTATTTGACAGAGAGAGAGCGATCAGGCAGAGGAAGGGGGAGAAGCAGGCTTCCCGCTGAGCAAAGAGCCCAATCCAGGACTTGGTCCCAGGACTCTGGCATCACCACCAGAGCCCAAGGGAGATGCTCAGCCAATTGAGTCACCCAGACACCCCACAGTGAAGAATTAGATAGACAAAATCCCAACAACATCCTTTGGTTATTTACTCTTCTCCCATGTACAAGAATCACTTTTTTATTATAAAAGAAAGGTCAAACTATAAAGAGAATAAAAAGATAGCAGTTGCCAAGGGTTGAGAGAGGAGAGGGAGGGATGAAAAACTGGAACATGGGATTTTTAGGGCAGTGAATTACACATTCATTCGGCAAAACCTATAGAATGTATAACCAAAGAGGGGACTCAAATGCAAACTGTGGATTTTAGTTACTAATAATGGATCACTATTGGTTCATCAGTTGCAACAAATGTGAGATTGTGAGGGGGAAAAACCCCTCAGTTGAGTGGAGAGGCTTGAGGAAGGGAAGGAAGAAAAAGGTTTAAGCCAAGCATTCTAAGAAAGAGCAGCTTTAATTCCGCCTCATTCATTACTTACTAACTGGGCAAGTGGTTAAATCTCTCAGAACCAGTTTCCTCCTTCATAGATTGAGGATAATAATTCTTTCCCTGTGGGGTCATTGTGAGGACCGGATTTTAAGTGTAAAGTACCTCCCCTGAGACACAGTGGATACCTAATACATTGTAACTATTACTGAAAGGAAAGGTGTCCTAAACCAGTGCTTCTCAAATGTAAATGTACAATGAATCACTAGGATGCCTTGCTGAATGCAGATTCTGATTCAGTATACCTGAGGCAGAATCTGAGCTTTTGCATTTCTTTTTTTTTTTTTTTACTTTATTTTTCCAATGTTCCAAGATTCATTGTTTATGGATCACACCCAGTGATCCATGCAATACATGCCCTCCTTAATACCCACCACCAGGCTCACCCAACCCCCTCACCGCCCTTCCCTCCAAAACCCTCAGTTTGTTTCTCAGAGTCCAGTCTCTGGTTCGTTACCCCCTCTGATTTCCCCCAACACCCTTCTCCCAATGTTCCTCCGTGTTATTCCTTATGTTCCACAAGTAAGCGAAACCATCTGATAATTGACTCTCTCTGCTTGACTTATTTCACTCAGCATAATCTCCTCCAGTCCCATCCATGTTGATGGAAAAGTTGGATATTCATCCTTTCTGATGGAGGCATAATACCCCATTGTGTATATGGACCAGAGCTTCTGCATTTCTTACAAGCTCCCAGATGCTGCTGATGCTGGTTGAAGGTTCTAAAGTCTTTCGACAGTGGAAATACTTGACAGAGAGTATTTTAGAATCAATTTAACAACTGATGTCTATTTTCAGAAGAATTGTAACTCAGAACTGCAACTGCAATTGTAACCCAGAATTTGCAAGATGGAAGAGATAGCTAGCTATCCCTTAGAGGATGAAACTTGAGTCTAAAATTATCCAAACCAGGTCAGTGTTTCACCAGATGAAATTTAATTACAGTTGTGGTTGCTATCCAGGGAAGCCAAAGCTCAGATGGATAGAAAATTGTTCACAGAGAAGAAAGTAAAAGATGTAGTGGTGAAGTCCTCTCACTGAGGTCCTTCTCAAAGGCCCACCCAAAATACCCACCAGAAAGAAACACCTCAGGGCGCCTGGGTCGCTCAGTTGGTTGGGCATCTGCCTTCAGCTCAGGTCCTGATCCCAGAGTCCTGGGATCGAGTCCCACATCGGGCTCCTTGCTCAGCAGGGAGCCTGCTTCTCCCTCTGCCGCTTTGCTCTGTGCTTCGGCTCTCTCCCTGACAAATAAGTAAATTAAAAAAAAAAAAAGAAAAGAAAAGAAACACCTCCTATGAAAAAATTGAGGCATTTAAAGGACAAAATTGTAGTACTCTGCATGTATTTTTCCCCTGATGCAGTGTTTCCCAGCCTCAGCCAATCAGAAGCATTAGGGACATTTGCTTCCACCCCTAGAGCTTCACAGAGTTCATGGAAGCAGGTGGCAGACTTCCAAGCATCTGTTATTTCTAAAGCAGAAATAGTTTGGGGTGTCTGGGTGGCTCAGCTGATTAAGCATATGCCTTCAGCTCAGGTCATGCATGGTCCCAGGGTCCTGGAATCTAGCCCCACATCAGGCTCCCTGCTTGTGCTCTCTCTCAAATAAATAAAAATCTTTAAAAAATAAAAATAAAAAATAAAACAGAAATTATTTGAAATACACTGCCTTACTGCATTCATCTCCTTTCTTTCCGGTTTAGAATTTTTTTATTGTTCTGTAAGTCACTATATAGTACATCATTAGTTTTTGATGTAATGTTCCATGATACATTGTTTGTGTATAATACCCAGTGCTCCTTGAAATACCCTCCTTAATACTTGAAATGCCCTCCTTAATACTCATCACCAGACACCCATCCTCCCACCCCCCTCCCTTCTAGACCTGTTTGTTTCCCAGAATTCATAATCTCTCATGGTTCGTTTCCCACTCCACTTTTTCCCCCTTCATTTTTCCCTTCCTTCTCCTAACGTCCTCCATGCTATTCCTTACATTCCACAAGTAAGTGAAACCATATGATAATTGACTTTCTCTGCTAGACTTACTTCACTTAGCCTAATCTCCTCCAATCCCATCCATGTTGATGCAAAAGTTGGGTATTCATCCTTTCTGATGGCTGAGTAATATTCCAATGTATGTATGGACCACATCTTCTTTATCCATTTGTTTGTTGAAGGGCATCTCGACTCTTTCCACAATTTGGCTATTGTGGACATTGCTGCTATGAACATTGGGGTACATGTGGCCCTTCTTTTCACTGTATCTGTATCCTTTCCTCATTAAAACTCTTTAGAGTGTCGGGATAGAGGTAACATTCCTCAATTTCATAAAAACCATCTATGAAAATCCCACAGCAAATATCATTCTCAATGGAGAAAAGCTTGAGAGCCTTTCCCTTAAGATCAGGAACATGACAAGGATGCCCACTCTCACCACTATCATTCAACATAGTATTAGAGGTCCTAGCAACAGCAATCAGACAATAAAAAGAAATAAAAGGTATTCAAATTGGCAAAGAAGTCAAACTCTCTCTCTTCGCAGATGTCAGTTTAGAATTTATAGCAGAGAGGAGTTAGCTGAATGAGGTGGCCAGAAGTTCTGTTGTGAGTAGAGTAAGCTACCCATCCTACTCCAGCCTGAGTTTTTTCTCAGCTGTAAACCAAGAATAACAAAAGTATCTACATAAGGTGTGTAAGATCGTTATAGAAACTAGATAAAGTAATGGATGTGATGGCTACTTGTAATTGGAATACAAATGTGTTTTCCATAAATTCATTCATTGTGTCACATCTTCCCTGAGCAAAGCCATTAAGATGTCCCTTGGGTTTTTTTGTGTGAGATAGATTTTACCCATTTAGCAAGGAGGAGTTGGTAAAACCAAAGGTCAAGTTGACAGAAGGCCTTGCTATAAGTTCAGTTTTGCCTTTTCTTGTTTGAGGCACCCAGGAAAAGATGGCAACCTTCCAGATCTGTTACCTCATCTATAAAACTGATGATGGTAACTCCTTGCTCCCCTCTCAAAGAGGTGAAGTTGCTTCATAAATGATGAAATCTGAAAGTGTCTTGGAAACCATAAAACTCCATACACATTGTTGATGCCTGCCTGTGCAAGAGCTAGAAAGGGCAAGGTATCAGTTTTCAGATCCAGTAATATCCCTCCTCTACCCCATCTAATCCCTACCCCAAAAGGTACAATGTCCTGACAGGAATGCTGGAGTATGAGCTATGACTCCATCAGCAGTTCAAGAAAGGCAAGAGTAATCAGAGTTTCTGGGGCAAATGCCAGTCCCCTGGAGTGGAGTTGAGGGGGCAATGCTCAGCAAGCAAAGAGGTTGGCCTACCATCTGTGCGCCTGGCATCTTTACAGCTTCCCAAGTTTAATGATGGATGGTGCCCTAAATTCTCCCTCCTGCTGCTAGCTGCAACTGTCATCATGCATCATATTTCAAGAGTGGAACTGTAGACCCTGTGCCTTGGAAGAACTGGGTTCGGATATCTGCAGAGTCAAGCACAGACTTATTAAGGGATTAGGAGTGGGAAAAGACTTTATAGGCTAAAACTGTTCACATGATTCACTCCCCCTGCTTGTGCTCCTGTGTGCTCACTCTCTCTCTCTCTGTGTGTCAAATAAATAAATAAAATCTTTTAAAAAAGGAGAGAGAGAGAGAGAAGAAGAGGAGCATCCGGGCGGCTCAGTGGGTTAAAGCCTCTGCCTTTGGCTCAGGTCATGATCCCGGAGTCCTGGGTCCGAGCCCCACATCAGGCTCCCTGCTTAGGAGGGAGCCTGCTTCACCCCCTCTCTCCCTCTGCCTGCCTCTCTGCCTACTTATGATCTCTGTCAAATAAATAAATAAAATCTTTTTAAAATTAAAAAAAAAAAAAAAGAAGAAGAAGAGGTAGGCTAAGGAAACACATACCCAAAAATAGCCTCCAATACCTTATATTTTTCAGGTATTTTTCAAAGCTCTCTTTTTCTTACCAAATTGTACTCAGAAGCCAGCGAGAAATATGATATCACACTTTTTTATAACCAAAAGGTTATCCTGCATACTTTCCCTTTCACGACATATTACATTAAGCAGAATAAGTCTCAAACAAACAAAAAATACCTACAAGGTACATCTTAGGGAGATGATCTATTTTTTAAGAAAACTATCACTTCAAACTAATGGTTCTCAAACTTGAGCTAACATCAATAATCATTTTGAAGGCTTGTTAAAACACAGAGTGCTGGACCACACCCCCAGTTTCTGATTCATTAGGTCTGGAATGAGGCCAAAGAATTTGCATTTCTAACAAGCTCCCAGGTCACAGTGATGCTGCTGGTCCACGGACCATACGGGAAGAACCAGTGCCCTAGATAACAAGGGATCTTTGGCATGAAGAAAGGAAAAAATGCAGACTCTGAGAGCAAATACATTTTCTCATTCTAGTCTTTTAAGTTGAAGTTCAGAAATGTCATTTCATCCAAGCAGATCACTTGGCTTATTAGTTTCTCACTGTGTGGAAATATTCATAGAAAAGCCAGGGGTGGGGCACCTGGGTGGTTCAGTGGGTTAAAGCCTCTGCCTTCCACTGGGGTCATGATCCCAGGGTCTTGGGATGTAGCCCCGCATCAGGCTCTCCACTTAGCAGGAAGCCTGCTTCCTCCTCTCTCTCTCTCTCTCTCTACCTGCCTCTCTGCCTACTTGTGATCTCTGTCTGTCAAATAAATAAATAAAATCTTAAAAAAAAATAAATAAGGAAAGAAAAGCTAGGGGTAATCCAGAAATAGAACTGTAGAGTGGATCACTGAACTAGAGCCATAGCATGAGGCGGAGGTCACTTGGCTGCTCTTAGGGACTGTTGACATTTAGATCTGTCCCTTGTGGGGACCAGCCTGTAGAAGGCAAGGAACGTAGAACCACTCCTTTGGACAACAGTTCCAGGTGTGGTACCAAAATCTTGCTCTCTGAGTCCCATGTTAGAGAATTTATCATTCGTTTAGTCATTCATTGAATCATGTGATCCCTCTCTGTATTACATAGAATCTCCTGCCTAAGGAGACAGGCTCTTTTAGATTTGGGACAGTGGAAAAATAATGCAAGCCACATACATACTTTTAAATTTAAGAAGTAAACTAAGCTGTTGAAATTAATTTCAATAATATTTTATTTAATCCAGTACATGCAAAATATTATTTCAACATGTAGGCATTGTAAAAAAAAAAAAAAAAAAAAACAGGTGTTTTACATTCTAATACTAAGTCTTCAAAATCCAGTGTATGTATCATAGCACATCTCCAACTAGACTAGCCACATTTCAAATGCTCGATAGTCACATATGGCTAGTGGCTAACTCATTGGACAGAGCACTTCCAGTTCATATTTTCTTGATAAGACCAAAGGCAAATCCAATTTATCAGTACCACCCACTGCTATTAACTATTTTCCCCTGCGCCATCAAGCGCCATCAGAGTCTGGAGATTCTTCCCACTCTATCTGCCCCTGAGAGTGGCTCTCTGTACCACAGAATGATAATTGGCTTCAGATTACCATTTGGCTTCTCCCCCTCTTCCATCATAATGGCAATTTTAGCTGGACACATGGCTATCCAGAGTAAATACTACATTTTCCCTTGTAGCTATTTGAAGCCATGAAACTACTTTTTAGTCAAAGAAATGTAAGGATTAACATAGCACCTTCCAAGAACTCCTTCCTATTGGCTCAAATGAAAACCAGATGGCTGGAGTTATAGCCACCATCTTATACCATGAGGTGATCTTAGAAATGGAGATGACACAATAGACTAGGAACCCAGATCCTGGGGATTTTCTGGAGCAGAGCCTATGATCTGACTTTAAAGTGAGAGAGAAAGTAACTTGTACTATGTTTAAGCTTATGTTTTTCCAGTTGTGTAACCTGAACTTAACTCATAACCAACCCAGTCATCCCTGGCTTATAAACAGGGTGGAGATCCCTTGGAAAGAAACATTAACAGATGTAGTGTGCATTTTTAGCACAAGACAAAACTAATAATAATAGCTACTAGTTATTGAGCACTTACTTTAACAGGCCTTATGTTAAGTACTTACCTCCTTTTTAATAAAGCTTACAACAACCCCCATATGTAAATCAGGAAATTTAGAAGAATTTAACAGACTTGTCCAAGATCACATTGCTAGAAAATGGGAACTCGGAATTTGTACCCCCTTCTTCATGGCTCCATAAACCATGTTCTTTGCTGGGCAGATCCCCTTGGGTGAAGTCTAGGCTACACAGAGGGAGAGAGAATGGGGCACAACTCTGGTTTCACAAAGTCAGCAGAATCTCTGATTTCAAACTCGAATTTACATCTTTATTCCAGACAGGTTCGATCATTCATGGAAAATATGAGGGCCAGCTGTGTTCCTATCACTCTGTAAGGTATTCTAGGGGAATGAGGGCACATCACTTAAAGCCAGTTCCCTACAGTTCAACTTCCTTTTGAGGGCTTTTGCACCTGTCCAGCTGTTCTTTTCATCCTCATTTTAGCACTCTAAGAATTTGAAAATTAATTTATCTAGAGTGAAACATTCTAACTTAATGCATTTCTGATATTGAATATACGTCATTTTAGAATGATGGAATTGAGAGTGTCTTTGGGTGCCAGGAAGTGGGAGCAAACTTCTAAAAGAGCAATCCTGGGCTGAAGTCAGAAGAATTTTCTTTGCATCAACCCTTTTCAGACTATGCAGAACATAAAAGGTAAGGAACAGAGCTCCACAGAGAAGTCAGGGGAAGAATACGTGACTCTCAAATCCAAACACATGTTAGTGGAAATGAGAGGAACAGCAGGCTTGAGTGAGTCAAGCACATCATCTTTATCAAGAACCTCAATGAAGAACATGGAACAAGAAAGATCAGTGGAGGAGGACAAAGTTTCCTGTCCACAGGAGAACACACAATGCAACAACCACCTAAAACCAGAAGAAGATACCCATGTCTCCACTACCCTGTAAACTACCAGCATTCAACCTGCTTCACCAAGACACTGCGTGGGCCTAGTGCTATCAGTTAAAGCTGAGCACCAGAGACAGAACCAGAAGCACATAAGCAACTCTGTCAATACCCCAATCAGAAGAATATTCCTGTCACAGCCAAGAAGACCTACATGCAGACAAAGTCGTAAAGAAAATCAAAGGTGGACAAGGGGAAAACATCTCTGGAAAAGTCCAAGATAAAGATGTGGTCTGAGGAGACTGATCCTCTGGAAGTAGCTCCTGACCCTGAGGAGGGGGTGTCTGACCTGAAGGGTTACCACTCTTCTTCAGGGAGTTCATACCACTGTGTTAACAACTTTGGCCCAGAGGCTATATTGGCCTCCTGGACCAGAACTGCACTCAGGGCTGGGAAGATGGAGGCACTGGAATCACCACAAGAGACTTACAGTGTCTGGTGGTGTGTGGTCCATGGGAGAGGTCTCCCTGTGGAAATGGATGGTTGGATTCACCTGTGGTTTTATGTTGGCCCAGCCTGGATTCCAGAAATACAATGGAAAATTAGTACATGTTTCTTGCTCCCTTCCTGCAGTTTCCCAATATGGTATACCCCATATGTTCAGAGGAACAATGTATTAATAAAAAGCCTCCAATGAGATTAGAATACCAGAGGATGCCTGGGTGGCTGAGTCGGTTAAGCTGCTGTCTTTGGCTCAGATCATGATCCCAGGGTCCTGGGATCAAGTCCCACATCAGGCTCCTTGCTCAGCAGGGAGTCTGCTTCCCTCTCTGACTCTGCCTGTCACTCTGACTGCTTGTGCTTTTTCTCTCTCTCTCTGACAAATAAATACAATCTTTAAAAAAAAAAAAAAAGAATAACAAAGAGTACATTTGTGCTTGTTAGGTGAGGGTGGAGAGGTTACTACAGTCAGCTCCACTGACAGGCAAACTTCAGTCACCTCCACATACTCTGTGTTTCCTGCTTACAGGACTGTAGACAAGTGGGTTGCTGACTGGCAGATTGTCCACAGACCCCCTAAAGGTGCCTGCTTTGGTGTGGGGTATGTGAGTTAGGATACAGAGACTCTTAGGGGTTTTTTTCCTTGTTTGTTTTGTTTTTTAAGTAGGCCCTATGCCCAGAATGGAGTCCAACATGGTGCTTGAACCCACAACTCTGAGATCAAGACCTGAGCTGAGATCAAGAGTCTGATGCTTAACCGACTGAGCCACCCATGAGCCACATGGAGACTCTTATGTTTTAAAAATGGGAATACACTTCACAAGTTATCATTAATTCCAGTATAAACACCATTTATTAACCAATTATGTCATTTATTAAATGAAAACTTTGTAACTACCAAATGTCTACCCTCCTGAATAGAAATGGCCTTAATAGTGTGTGAGATCATCTTCAGCTGAGCACTGTGAAGGGTTTGAGTAAAGAAACAGCCGTAGTTTGTTTCCAGGCTTCCTTTCCTCTTCAGAGCACAGACTACCTTAGGAGTTGCTTCTGGTTGTAAGGGTAATGACTCCAAACTGTTGACTATTGTAAGCCAAAGAGTAAACTGTTACTCTCTTTCTCTTGCCCTCTCCAAAACACATAACTCTTAATTTGGAAAATGTTGTTTTCTATTTTTTCTTAGTAACCTGAGACATCTGTGGTTTAGCTCTGGGCTAAAAGCACAGGACACTTTGCCAGTATTATTTCCATGTAAATCTTTGTATATTTCTGCTGCTTAAAAATGTTTAAGTCTGCTTCCGAATCATAAATACATAGTCTGTTGAATTTAAAATGTGTACATAACTTATCAGCTGTTGTATTTAGACCATATTCATCACATGCAAAGTATGGTTAATATTCTGAACTCAAAGTAGGATTAAAGCCAAAAAGCATGATTTTCTTTTGCATGACTCGTTTTTAATTTTTTGTGTACTTCCTAAATTTATAGTCCTGGAAGTCTTGGAAAAGATTGGATGTTTTTCACTGGTCTTGTGTTTTCACAGCAGTTTCCAGCATTGTTTTATTATTATGAGTAAAGGAGTTCTGCATCCCCGCCCCCCTCAGATGAAGTTGTAAAAGTAATACTCTGTAAGGAGTAGCAAATTGGAAAGTTCGTAACCATCATGATATAGACTGGCTTGGGTACTAATCCTCAATAAATATTAGAGATAAAAAGGAAAGTCTTATTGAGGAGCAAGATATTTCCATGGCCTCACAGTGTCTCTCTGTAGATTGCTCATTAGCAGTCAGAATTTTTCAACGTAATAAATAATATGCATACTTTATTCCTTTAAAAAATGATGGAATCGGGGCACCTGGGTAGCCGTTAAGCATCCAACTCTTGATTTGGGCTCAGGTCATGATCTCAGGTTCTTGAAATCAAGCCCTGTGTGGGGCTCCTGGTTCAGTGGGGAGTCTGCTTAAGATTCTCTCTCTCCCTCTCCCCCCACACCTCCCCACGCTGTGTGTATATGCACACTCACTCTCAAATAAATAAGATCTTTAAAAAAAAAAAAAAATGGCAAGGGCACTTGGGTGGCTCAGTTGGTTAAGCCTCTGCCGTCGGCTCGGGTCATGATCCCAGGGTCCAGGCATCGAGTCCTACATTGGGCTCTCTGCCCAGTGGGGAGTTGCTTCTCCCTCTCCCTCTGTGTTCTCCCTTCCTCTCTCTCTCTCTCTCAAATAAATAAATAAAATCTTAAAAAAAAAAAAAGGCAGAATCATTTAGGGTCTTGGCTTGTGAGCAGGTCACCAACAGAGATCTCTGGGAACTAGCCCAGATGTATTATCCTTTTTCAGCAGTGCCACAAAATAAAACTAAGAGCTGCTGACGACAGCTGAGCAGTTCTTTAATAGACCTTATGTTAAGCACGTGATACCTTTTAAGTTCACGACAACCCAGATGAAGTTTCCTGAGGGTAAAGGTTGTGTTGTCTTGGTCACTGTCAAACTACCAACTCGATTATCTCTTTACCTGGAATCTAGCAGGTCTGCGGTAACTTTATGTTGAACGAATATCAGATACTTCCTAGTGCTCTTTCATGTTCTGTTAGCCGCACCTGTCTCTTGTTCCACCCACTGCACAGACCAGCACCACAGTGGCCTCTGAGTAACTCCACACCCGCACAAAAGACATGCCTCCCCTGCACTCCGTACTTCCTGCTTCTTGCCTTGGGGCTTCCGTTTGACCCAGAGGTCTGTGTGCCGTGAAACCCACCATTTATGTGCAACATGGCAGTATGTGGGAGGCAGAAGTCAGTGAATACATTCTTCCTGTTCTTTCCAGTGATCTCTCTGGACACAGAATTTATTTAGGTTTTGGAGGGCAGACTTAATGGTCCCTTAGGATCAAACAATTAACAGTAACCAACTCAGTAACCTACCCTTCTATGCCCTGTATCGTTCCATCCCCTTGTTTTCCTGCCTTACTTTGTTTGTCTCTCCATTCTGCTCCCTGGGCTCACAGTCCCAAGTAAAGAAATTGCATGTAAATCCTTTTTCTCAAGCCCTTCTTTCTGGAGAGCCCAGAATAAGACAGAGTAAGTGAATCTACTTTTGAATACTTTGTCTAAAAACATTATCCAAATGAATTATTGTACACTGGGCCATCTTATTTTAATTACTGAAGTCCAGTCAAAAGGAATGAGGGATACCTTTTTCCAGAATCACGTAACCCAGCACGTAATCGTAATTACGTAATTACGTAACCACGTAATCCCGGACACCAATGGGAGCTATTTATGTAAACTGTGAGAGCAGCACCCCAAGACAGTAGGGCTCCATTATGACCCCCGTAACTCTTATTTCTCCCCAAGAAGCATGGCCTCTACAGGACTCTCTGAGGACAGGAGGATGTAATATTGCTGTGACAATGTTCATCTCAGAAAGCTTAACACAAATGTTTACAGTAAATAGTGGCACAGCGATGCCTTCCAACTAAGTCTGAAAAATTCTACAAACCTCTGGAAGTTTATCAACTCTACTAGAAAGTAACAAACCTAAAAAGGAGCTGATAGAGGAAACAACTAGCAGTAATAATAAAATAACAGATTGTTTTTTCCCTAACATCTATTGAATATTTACTTTGTGCCAGGCCAGAGTCTGTCACATTATATATTTACAAAACCCTTTGATAACATTACTTTTAATTTACAGTTATCTGGAGGGTTTAGATGTTATTAATTTAGATGTTACTAAGTTCTGATGGCTATGAAGCAGATACCAGCCAAATTCCAGACTTCTTTTATATGAGGGAGAAATAAATCTCTCTATTTAAGCCAGTGTTGTGTTGATGATTTCTGTTACATGTGGTTGAGATTAATGATAAGGGTTATATTTACCTAATTACAAGGGATTTCTGATACTACTTTTGATTCAAGCCCCAGTCCAAAAACTGGGGAAATATACCCTCATAGACATTCTAAAAAATTGTCATATAATACTCTTTCCAGTGTGCATCAGAGAAAGGAAAATCAGTAATTATCTAGTAGAAGGAAGATATATCACAGAAAAAAATGGGTCCCACAAGATAGCTTCTCAGTGTTCTGAGACCTTTTATAGGCATAAGGACTATATTTTTTTTCCTGACCCCCAAAATTGATATATAGCAAGTGATAAATATGAATGTAGCTACAGAGATTTTCAATAGGACTATAGGAAATAATTATGTTTCAGTCATTCATTCATTTAAAACCATTTATTAGTGGGGCGCCTCATGGCTCAGTCAGGTGAGCATCTGACTCTTGGTTTTGGCTCATGTCATGATCTCCCGGTCATGAGATCGAGCCCCACATCAGGCTCTGCACTGAGCGCGGAGCCTGCTTAAGAATCTCTCTCTCGGGACGCCTGAGTGGCTCAGTTGGTTAAGCAGCTGCCTTCGGCTCAGGTCATGATCCCAGCATCCTGGGATCAAGTCCCACATTGGGCTCCTTGCTCGGCGGGGAGCCTGCTTCTCCCTCTACCTCTGCTGCCACTCTGCCTGCCTGTTCTCTCTCTCTCTCTCTCTTTCTCTGGCAAATAAATAAATAAAATCTTTTAAAAAAAAAAAAAAGAATCTCTCTCTCCTTCTCCCTCTGTCCCTCCTCACTCATGCTCATGCTCTCTCCCTCTCTCTCTTTCTCTCATTCTCTCTCTAAAACAAAAACAAACAAACAAACAAAATTATTAAGCCCTGCGAAGCTACAGACATGAGATGGTGAGAACTGCCCTCTAGGAGGCCAGGTGTATGAAAAAGATGCACAAGGAGACAGCCCCTGTGCTCCAGTGTGGGGATGCGTCAGCCCAGGGAGTCACAGCCCAGGGAGTCATCAGGTATCTAATCCAATGCTGAGGGAGGAAGGAAGGCTTCCTAGAGGAGGTAATGCCCAAGGGAGTCCTAAAAATTGAGCTGGTATCCCAGGAAGATAAGTCTGGGTAAGGGTTAAAAGAAAGACAGGAAGATAGCTCTGGGCATGGGGGAGAATGTGGAGCAGTGTGGTATTGTAGGAAACATGGGGAGGAGGGAGAAGAGATAAGGTCGCTGCAGCATAAAGGAGCCACGCTGTGAAAGCCTGGCTCCAAGGCATCTGGATCACCTGGAAAGCTGCATTGAGCACAGAATGCTTTTAAAAGAGATGTACTGTTTAGAACCCTTGCAGTTTAGGGGCACCTGGGTGGCTCGGCCAGTCAGCCCCTGAGTGGGGCTCCAAACTTGGCGTGGCATCTGCTTGTCCTTCTCCCTCTGCTCCCCACCGCAACCTCTGCACAGACCCTCTCTCTCTCTTTTTCTCTCTCGTAAATAAATAAAATTTTTTAAAAACTTAAAAATAATCTTCTAAGATTAAAAAAGAACTGTTGTACTTTAGAAAGATGATTTGCTCTGGGTGAGCTCATTGGCCTTTCCTGCTTGAATACTATGAATCGAGGAACTGGTACAATTTTTTTTTTTTATTTGACAGACAGAGATCACAAGTAGGCAGAGAGGCAGGCAGAGAGAGAGGAGGAAGCAGGCTCCCTGCTGAGCAGAGAGCCCGATGCGGGACTCGATCCCAGGACCCTGGGATCATGACCTGAGCCGAAGGCAGAGGCTTTAATCCACTGAGCCACCCAGGCGCCCTACAATATTTTATAATTTGGCAGGAACCTACAAATAACTCTTGGGCTAATTTGGGAAGGTAATATGGATCACTGAATGTTCATACTTGATTCTGTCCTCTGAGGACATGCCTAGTAGATGTCCCTAAGTAAGGAAAAGAGAGGCATACCATTTGTTTGAGATATCAGTTCAAGCAGAAGCCAGGAGCAGGGATTGGAGCTGAGAAAAGGGCAGGCTCAGGATTCAGGACTGGGGCTCAGTGATACTGTGTCAAGTAGGTGGCTGCAGGAATTAAGGACCCAGTAGGTTCCTGTGCTCACACCATTTGATGGTCCCACTAAGGGAATTTTCTTCATATTTGAACATTTTCTGCGGTCTCTAGGGGCTTTCTAGGGGATAGGCCCTGGTTGGACCCCTGATGGCTCCTGGTATGATAAAAAGCCCCTGCAGCTTTCCCTCTCACCCTCCACATGGTTTGGCCAAAGGTAGTGAGTCCCACCTCTGCAATTCCATGCCTTCATTTACACAGTGAGGAACAGGAAGCTGGTGCTGGGCAGGGACTGAGTCTGCTTTGTGCATAGTTGTACCCTCAGTACCTAGTACAGTAGGTACCCCAGAAATATTTATGAATAAAAAAGTATCAAAGATGCCAGTCAATTGTGCCTTTGTGCATTAAATAAAAATAGCAGGCACATATCATGTTTACCATGTATTCTAAACATTTCAGATATTTTATCCTCAGAACAGTGCTGTAAGGGAAATATTATTATTACTCCCTTTTTACAGATGAGAAAAATCAAGAACAGAGAGGTTAAGGACTTGCCTAAGGTCACACAGCTGTAAGTATGAATTCTGCAAAAGGTACAAACTTCCAATTAGAAGATAAATAAGTACTAGGAATGCAATGTGCATAGTGACTAAAGTTAACACTCCTCTGTTAAAAGAAATTAGTATTTATTACATGAATGCTAGCATTTCTGGTTCCTTTGAGACCCCACTGTTCCTCCAATTTGGGGTACTTGTAGGTTTTAGTTGTTAATTTGGAGACATTATTAACAGATAAAGATAAATTTGTTCATCTTCTGCACATAAATGGCAGTCCAGACACTTGAAAAAAGAAGTGAGGCTTGAGGGGGAAAAAACCTGAAAACCGTACACTGCAGTCCTGTTGATCTTTAAACCCAAGCACCCCATCTCAGTTTACCTCATCAGGCCCCCAGATCTCGTTCCCTCCAGTCACTAAGGTCTCTGTCACAATAGCCATCTTTCTGCTGTTCAGACAAGCCAAGCACGCCGCTCATCAAGGGCTGAGCACATGCTGCAATTCCTCTTCCCCCAAGTTTCCTTCTGGCTGGGTAATTTCTCACTGTTCTGGTCTCGGCCTGGGTGTCACTCCTTTCAGAGGCCTTCCTCAAGTATCCAGTCTACAGCATTACCCTCCAACCCTTACCCCCATCCCATAAACCTGCTTTATTTTCTTCAGAGCATTTGCCAGTAACCGAAATAGTCCCTTTTGTTTGTTTGCTATTTCGTTATTTCTTTCCTCTTCCCATATCAGAATATAAAATCCTTGGGGTAAATCAGGGAGATTGGCAGCATAAAGAAGGAGTGCAATTCATATTTGCCCAGTGACAAATGTTTCAACAAATTACAAATCTTTGCCAAGCACTGGCCAAGACCAAGTCAAATGAGAAAAGGAACCTCAAATGTCCGTGCACCCATCTCTCAGTGCCTGAATCATGCAGGATAAAAGGCCCAGGCCCCAGAGATCCTACACAAAGTCCCACTGATGTCACTCAGTTGGCCTCAGAGGTCCCTTGCCAGTCTGAGAAATCAAAATTGGGAGCTTTGGGATGAGGCAGATGCTTGCGAAATCAAACCAAGAGGAGCCTTAGCAGCACCGAGGATGCTAGAAATCTGTGTGACTGCTCTTAAGCTTGCTGGGGGGGAGAAAGTTGGTGGCTGCCTCTAGATAGCAACAGGGAGGATTTCCTGTTGTTGTTCCAGTTTTATATACTGGGGTGTAGCATGAGATTTCACTTAGAAAAAAAAAATGTTTTCTTTGGTTTAAAGAAATATATATCGCTTGGAAACCATTTCCTTAGAGAATTTCTCCTCATTGTATACTAAGTATAAGGGCTAAAGGAAAAAATTTTTTTAAGTTTTTTTTTTTGGACAGAGAGAAAGATCACAAGTAGGCAGAGCCAGGCAGAGGCTGGCAGAGAGGGGGGATGCAGGCTCCCTGCCGAGCAGAGAGCCCAATGTGGGGCTCCATCCCGGGACCCCGGGATCATGACCTGAGCCGAAGGCAGAGGCTTTAACCCACTGAGCCACCCAGGTGCCCCGGAAATTTTTTTTTTTTAACTGAGGTCTTTCTCAATATTCAGAGTAAGAGTTTTAAATATTGTCTTTCCCAGGTAGAAACTCAAAAACCAAGGCCAAGCACCCAGTCTGCGGGCCCAGGGAGCTGAACCCATTCACCCCTCTGCCCACCCTTCCCTCCTCACCAGGTGGCAGGTAGCGCTCGTTGGCTGCTCCAGGGAAAACACATTAGGAACGTAGAGCAGTCAAATGTGCCTCCCGCCTATACCTATACTTCCTAGAAGAAAGGAGGAAGAGAAACCAGGGAAATAATTGCCCTAGAAATAACTCAAGTGATGGGCATCCTACACCCAAAGCCCGCCAGGTGCCCACGCCTCCTAGGGGTAAGATAATGGCACACTTGCTAGCAGTTAAGGAGGCACGTCAGCATCTCAGAATTTTGGAAGAAGGCTGCTCACAGCCTTGGGAATAATGGGGAATGTTTAGCTGAAAATGCATGCCTTCCTCTCACTCTCACTTCATGCCTTTAAGCTTCTAAGGTGTGGCTTCGCTGGAGGGAGAGTAGTGAGGAATTTGCCACAGTGCTCCCCCAGCAGCACGGCCCAGAGGCACAGAGCAGCCATCCAGCACCTCTGCGTTGTGACTGCCACCCCACCGCTGCTAGGCAAAATATAACTGGGAGCACTGGAACCTGGCCAAGATTCGACAGAACAAGAGCAGTCATCTAAACATGGGCCTTGGCTCCAGCATTTGAGCTCTGTCTGCAGGCTCAGTTTCAAGGTCACAGTATATCTCAGTACACTTCAGAGGGCAAGTCACCCTGCCTCTAAGCCAGCTCCCACTTACTCAACTTCCATGCCCCTTTTATGCCACTCTTCCTACATACCAGCCTCTTGCTGGGGCAGCAACACAAAGGTGTGAGGTGACACTTGAATCCTCTAAGTTTACAGGTGGTGATTGAACACCACCCTCAAGCTCGATGGTGACAGTCGCCACTATATTTAGGGACAGAGATTAGCACAGGCTTCTGTGGGTACTGCAAGTACTGGCACTGGGGCTCTTTGCTTTGCGCCAGGAGCCTATTAGCAATGTAGAACTTGCTCCAGGCCAACTGGCAACACAATCACTTTGAACTTCAGCCAGGGAGCGAACAGCCTCCGAGCATTCAAGAGCCACACCCTTGTGGTCAGCCAAAGGATTGATTGATTCCAACAACCTCTGTGTCTCTGTCTTTTGCTGGGGGTCAGTCACTAAACTATCATTGTGGATGTCCAGCCACAGCCCTAGTCCCGAGGCTGGAGGTGTGCCACTGGGGGCAGGTAGGGACCTGTCCCTCAGACAGCCAGTTTTAAGTGGAGTATCTACCACTCACAGGCACAGGGCAAGCATCCCAGTTTACAAGAGGTGCTAAGAGACCATGTTGCCCAGGTCTCAGTTCACAAATGGCCTCCAATTTTGAATTTTGAAATAATCTGCAAAATTATATACATAGTCACCAAGAGCACCCTGATAAGGGTGAAGGAAAGTGACGTTCCAGGTAAAACTTTAAATTAGCTGCTTCTTATCAGATAACACTACTTACAGGACATTAAAATAACAATGACAACAGACACTTAAGTGGTGTACATTACATTTAATCCTCACAAAAAACGTGGGGCACTTGGGTCTCTCAGGGCTCTTTGCTCCGTGGGGAGCCTGCTTCTCCCTCTCCCTCTGCCTACCGCTCCCCTTGCTTGTACATGCTCTCTCTCTCTCTGTCAAATAAATAAATAAAATCTTTTTTTTAAATCCTCACAAAAACCCTATACCCATTTTATAGATTAGAAACTGAGGTACAGAAAGACCAAATAACATGCCCAGAATCACACAGCTCATAAGATCACACAGCTTAATTAAGTGTTGGGTTCGGATTTAAACTCGGGCTGTCTGGGCTCCAGAGTCCCTGTACTTTCCTACTATGAACTACTGTGAAGTACTTACCACCTATTTTAAAAATACATCCTTGGTACCAGCACAATCAAATTGCAATTTTACAGGTTGAAGTAGTCACCTCTTAGCATGGAAACACTTGGCATTTCACCATTTTTTAAAATCCCAGGAGTCTCTAAAAATGGAAGCCCTTCAGGCTCTCTAAAGACCTCAGACCAGTGTAGCAGTAGCTGGTCTTCTTCACAAGGACTGTTCCTATTCTAGAGAACAGTAATTCCAGTTCTGGATGAGGATGTGGAGACCCCATGAGTTGGCCTCCCTCTGCACAGCAGAATCATCCTTCACTTGGTCGTGTCCACTTCTCAACCCAAAGCTCTCAAACTAAGAATCAAGGGAGTTTCTCTACACCTGATAACTGGTAATGCCAAAGCCTCCAAGGGCTTTCATTTTGTCCGAGCCCCTCCAACAGAGTGGCAGCATCTGGGGGCAATGCCAGACTCCCAGCCAAAAATGCTGGGAGGTATAGCCCATTGTGAGCTCTAACTGACTTACGAAAAGAAAAGGTAGTTCTTCAAAGCTGACCGTTGAGTTGTGATATCTAATAGAGTCCTAGATATGCTAGAGAACAGTGTGCACAATTTGATATATGGACAGTAGGATTTATTTACTCAAAACCCATCTACTGACCCTCCCTGAGAAAGCACCATGCAAGGCATGGTGGGAATGGAGATGACTGAGACATGAGAGCCCAGAACAGGGGCAGAAAACACACAAACAAATCACTCTATTATAGCGTAGTTGGCAGAGATGATCATGGTAGGTCTGAGTGCTCTGAGACTCTACTTCGTTCTAGAGAGAGAATTTGTGGAAGGCTCCTTAGGGGAGCTAACATTTGCAGGCAGCCTCTAAGGATGAGCAGACATTGACTTAGTCAAGCAGAGAGCTGAGCAAATGACAAAGAGAATCCCCAAATGCCATTGGACCTTTTCTCATCTTTCCACCTTGAGCAAGCTTCCTGTTAAGCAGTTAATTTAATTCACATTTCAGAGCACCTATATGTGACTATAACACCTGAGTATAATTCTTTTTTTGTTTTATTTAAATTCCAGTTAGTTAACATATGGTGTATTATTAGTTTCAGGGGTAGAATTTAGTGATCCATCAGTTGCATATAACACCCACTGCTCATTATATCAAGTGCCCACCTTAATGTCTGTCATCCAGTTATCCCATCCCCCCACCCATCACCCCTCCAACAACCCTCAGTTTGTTTCTTAGAGTTAAGAGTCTCTTATGGTTTGTCTCCCTCTCTGTTGTTGTTGTTGTTGTTGTTGTTTTGAAGATTTTATATATTAATTTGAGAGAGAGAAAGCACAACCAGAGGGCGGAGGGGCAGAAAGAGAGGGGGACAAACAGGCTCCCTACTGAGCAGGGAGCCCGACATGGGGCTCAGTCCCAGGACCCTGAAATCATGACCCAAGCCAAAGGCAGAAGCTTAACCGACTGAGCCACCCAGATGCCCCTCCCTCTCTGTTTTTATCTTATTTTATTTTTCCTTCCCTTTCCCTATGTTCATCTGTTTTGTTTCTACAATTCCATATATGAGTGAAATCATATGGTATTTGTCTTTCTCTTACTGACTTATTTTGCTTAGCATAATACCCTCTAGTTCTATCCACATCATTGCAAATGGCAAGATTTCATTCTTTTCAATGGCTAAGTAATATTCCACTGTGTATGTTTATATGTGTGTGTGTGTATATATGTGTGTGTGTGAGATATATGTATCTATACATAGAGATATAGAGATATATACCACATCTTTTTTTTAAGATTTTATTTATTCATTTGACAGAGAGAGAGAGAGAGAGAGAGAGACAGTCAGAGAGAGGAAATACAAGAATGTAGAGTGGGAGAAGGAGAAGCAGGCTTCCCACTGAGCAAGAGCCCAGTGCAGGGCTCAAATCCCAGGACACTGGGATCATGACCTGAGCCAAAGGCTTAACGACTGAGCCACCCAGGTGCCCCATATGCCACATCTTCTTTATTCATTCTTCTGTCGATGGACATCTGGGCTCTTCTTGTGGCTCCTAGTTTCATTGATCTATTCTACTGGGATTTTTTTATTTCTATATCATTGATTTCTTTTTTTTTTTTAAAGATTTTATTTATTTATTTGTCAGAGAGAGAGAGGGAGAGAGCGAGCACAGGCAGACAGAATGGCAGGCAGAGGAAGAGGGAAGAGCAGGTTCCCTGACGAGCAAGGAGCCCGATGTGGGACTCGATCCCAGGACGCTGGGATCATGACCTGAGCCGAAGGCAGCTGCTTAACCAACTGAGCCACCCAGGCGTCCCTATCATTGATTTCTAATCTTTATTTTTTCCCTTCTCCTGCTGGCTTCAGGCTTTATTTGCAGTTCTTTTTCCATCTCCTTTAGGTCTAAGGTTAGGTTGTGTATTTGAGACCTTGCTTGCTTCTTGAAGTAGGCCTGTATTGCTGTGTACTTCCCTCTTAGGACTGCTTTTGCTGAATCCCAAACATTTTGGGCTGTCTTGTTTTCATTTTCATCTGCTTCCATGTATTTTTTAAATTCTTCTTTAATTTCCTGGTTAACTCATTCATTCTTTAGTAGGATGCTCTTTAACTTCCATGTATTTGTCGTTCTTCCAAATTTTTCTTGTGGTTGACTTCAAGTTTCATAGCATTGTGGTCTGAAAATATGCATGGTATGATCTCAATTTTTTTGTACCAGTTGAGTCATGAGTTGTGACCAAGTATGTGATCTATTCTGGAGAACGTTCCATGTGCACTCAAAAAGAATGTGTATTCTGCTGCTTTCGAATGAAATACTCTGAATATATCTTTTAAGTAAATATATCTTTTAATATATCTGGTCCAGTGTGTCATTCAAAGCCTTTATTTCCTTGTTGATCTTCTGCTTAGATGATCTGTCCATTGCTGTGAGTGAGGTGTTAAAGTCCCCCACTTATCCTTATCAATGAATTTTTTTTAATTTGTTATTAATTGATTTATATACTTGGCTTCTCCCAGGTTAGGGGAATAAATATTTATTATTTTTAGATCTTCTTGTTTGTGATACAGTATCCTTCTTCATCTCTTATCACAGTCTTTGTTTTAAAATCTAGTTTGTCTGATATAAGGATGGCTATTCCAACTTTCTTTGATATCCATTAGCATGCTAAATTATTCTCCACCTCCTCACTTTCAATCTGAAGGTGTCTTTGGGTCTAAAATGAGCCTCTTTTAGGCAATATATTGATAGGTCTTGTTTTTTATTCTAAGATTCTGTGTCTTTGGAGCATTTAGTCCATTTACATTCAGAGTAATTATTGAAAGCTATGAATTTAGTGCCATTCTATTACCTATAAAGTTGCTGTTCCTGTAGATTATTTCTGTTCCTTACTAGTCTTTGTTACTTTTGGTCTCTCTTTCCCGGTGGGAAAAGAGAGGGCTGGTTTACAGGGCTGGTTTAGTATTCATGAACTCCTTTAGTTTTTGTTTTTCTGGAAAACTATCTCTCCTTCTATTCTGAATGACAGCTTTGCTGGATAAAGTATTTTTGGCTGCATATTTTTCCCATTTAGCACATTGAATATATCATGCCAGTCTTTCCTGGCCTTCCAGGTCTCTGTGGAAAGGTCTGCTGCCAGCCTTGTAGGTAAAGGACTTTTGCTACGCAGCTGCTTTCAGGATTCTCTCTTTATCTTTGTACTTTGGAAGTTTCATTATAATATGGTGTTGACCTCTTTTTGTTGATTTTAAGGGGAGTTCTCTGTGCCTCTTGGATTTGAATGCCTGTTTCCTTCCCCAGGTTAGAGAAGTTCTCAGGTATAATTTGTTCAAATAAACTATCTGCCCCTTTTTCCTGCTCTTCCTCTTCTGGAATTCCTAGGATATGGATATTATTTCACTTTATGGAATCACTGAGTTCCCTAAGTCTACCTTCATGATCTAATAGTTTTCTTTCCCTCTTCTTCTCAGCTTTATTATTTATAATTTTATCTTCTATATCATCTATCCTCTCCTCTGCTTCTTCAATTCTCATAGTGATTACGTCCGGTCTGTTTTGCATCTCAGTTATAACATTTTTTTTCAGCCTGACTAGTTTTTAGGTCTTTCATCTCTGCAGCAAGGGTTTCTCTGCTATCTTCTATGTTTTTTTTTCAAGTCCAACGAGTAGTCTTAGTATAACTGTTGATCTAAGTTTTTGTTCATATATATTGCTTACATCTGCTTTGAGCAAGTCCCTGGCTATGACATCTTCCTCTCCTTTCTTTTGGGAAGAATTCCTCCATTTTGTCATTTAGGCTAAGTTTCTACCTATTGTGTGTTATCAAAGCTTGTTATGTTTCCTGCCTCAGGGTAATACTATATCAAAAAGAGGTCATACCAGGGTCTAGCACTTCAGGAAGTGTTTCTGGTATATGCTGTATGCACTCTGCTGTTGCATTTTGGCTGTTCTTTTCCACTGGGCTGTCCTCTACAGAGATCCTCCTTGCTTGAATGGGGAGGGTTTGGACCTTTAACTAGGTGTGCTTTGATTTGTTTGTTAAGCCTCACATCTGCCACGTTCTCTCCCTTCAGTTGTGCAGATTGTTTTCTTAATCCTCAGATCATATTCCTAGTTGTTCAAAATAGTTTGATTTGATCTAGCTGTGTTCAAGGGACAAGGCAGGCTCCCCCCTCCACCATCTTAATTCCTCCCCCTCTTTGACTATAATTCTTGAAAATTGGGGAGACTCCCTGGAATTCTTCATAAATATTTTAAAACGATTAAGAATTAGGTATTTCTCAACTAACCCTAATGCATGTTTATCTTCAGAAACTAAACTCAGCAGGACCTTAGGGCAAAAGCAGAATTACACACACATACACACACACACACACACACACACACACACACACACACACACACACCACACCTCTTTGAGGGGGACTGCAGAGAGTTTTTAGAGCATTTCCATCTTTGAACTTGATTCCCTTCCTATTTTGACTGTTTGGATTACATCTGTTGGGTTGGTATCCTTTTGAAGGATTGTTAGCAACAGATTATACTCCCAGTGGGGACTTGGGATATGAATGAGCCCCAACAGGGTGGCTATGATCAGAAACAGATGTCTACCACATGCAAGCATGGTGAGGCTGTCATGCCGTCTTTAGGGATGTTGAATGCCAATCTGACTCTTTGTTCTCTATCCCTTTATTGCACTCAAATACTGTAGAAAAATCTACTTATAAGAGGAAGCCAACCAGGTGCTGCCCTCCACTAAAGCTTCCAAGCCTGGAGCAGGCTGGAGCTGCCAAAAAGAACTTTGAACAAAATGTAGAGTTTTAACTAACACCTATAACTGGATACTTTTATTATTGAAATGACATTGTGTGTGACAACTAACTAGAAAACCTTTAATTATTTATACATGACTAGAAAAGTCTGGGGACCTGCCCTAAACATACCTGGGGACAGAAGGGAACTAGCTCTACAGAATAAGTTCAGGCGGGTGGTGGAGAAAATAATTAAGTTGGTTTCCCCTTGTACTCTCCAAAGTTCTGTCCTTATAATGTAATGTTTACCTTATTTCCCCAGGAATTCTCAAGTTCTGCTAGCCCAGAAGGTTGAAAGATGTCATCAGCACAGTGGCTAGCCAGGATCAGGTTTCCAATGGCCCTGCCTCACTCTTCCCTCTGCCTGCAATGCCTTTCTCTCTTTTGCTGAGAAAGTCCTACTTGAAAACCTGATCCAAATGACAGGCTCTGTGTCACTTTCTCTGAGTCCCTCCAGGCATGTTATATGGCCACAGCCCACTGTACATGGCCCTACTGTTGCCCTCATATACTGTCGTTTAGGTCTGTTATGTTATCTGTTATGTTCCTGTACTGTCATTGCCCTTATAGGCATGGCAATGTATTATTCCTATTTGATGCTCAAAGCCCAGCACAGTGCTTGCCAAAAGGGCCAGTTTAGTATTTGTTCACAGATGATAAATAAGTAAATTCCAGACTGCAATTGCTCTAGTTGATATCTGTAGCCTGATCCACAGATGTTTAATATGTTAATCAGCTATCACACTAGTAATACTGCATAACACACACTCTCTCTCTCTCTCTTTCTTCTTTCTTTCTCTCTCTCTCTCTCCAACAACAGGTATTCATTTTCCTTTCTCAGGTAGGACAACTGTGCTTTGAGCAAAAATTAGGCTGGTCTGGGCTGCAGGCTGCAGGATGGGTTCAGATTTTCTCTACATGTTTCCTCATTCTGAGACTGGGAGCTATGTGGGACATGTTCTTCTCATAATAGATCACAAGACATAAAGAGGTCAAGCCAAATCACACAGGCACATTTATAGACTCTGGTCATATCATGTCTATTAACATTGCATTAGCCAAAACAAGTCACATGGTCAAGACCAACATCAAGAGTGGGAGATAAACTTTCCCTTCCACAGTGTCAACAAAGCCAATGGCAAAGTATATGGAGGTATAATTCTTTTTCTTTTTTTCTTTTTTTTTTGGAGGTTTAATTCTTTACCAGGGAGTGAACTGGGAATTGGGAAAGAAGAACTAGGAATAATAATCCAAACCATCAAATGTATTTTTCCCATTTTGGGGCCATCTATTTAGTCTGTTCAGATGACAGCATCTGACACCAAGCATCTGGGATGCTATGCTGTCTCTGTTCCTAACCCTGAACATTGTCTGTCTCTGTTGCTAAGTTGCTAACCCTGGACATTGGTTAGGCTACCTCTGGAGCTCAACTTCGCATCCACAAAATGAGCAAGCCATGCAATAAAAACGTTGTATCTGCCCTTTTGATGATAGAAAAATTGTATCCCAGATATTTCCATTACCTTTCTTAAGAAATTGATTGCACTGCTTATACTAAATTGTTTTAGATTTGGGGCTTGGGGTTTGTTTGTTTGTTTTACTTTGTGTTTATACTGCATCATGTTTAAGATGTGTCTGATTATGGCGTGTCTGGTGGCTCAGTCAGTTAAGCAGCTCCCTTCAGCTCAGGTCATGATCTCAGGGTCCTGGGATCGAGCCCCAGGTCAGGCTCCCTGCTCAGCGGAAAGCCTTCTTCTCCCTCTCCCTCTCTCTGCTGCTCTGCTTACTTGTGCTCTCTCTCTCTATCTCTGTCAAATAGATAAATAAAAGCTTTAAAAAAAATACATGTGTCTAATTATTTTTAAGTCTTACTTGAGGGACGCCTGTGTCTGCCTTCAGCTCAGGTCATGATCCCAGGGTGCTGAGATCGAGTCCTGCAGGGAGCCTGCTTCTCTCTCTGCCTACTCTACCTGCTGCTCTGCCTGTTTGTGCTCTGTCTCTCTCTGACAAGTAGAGCTAATAAATAAATAAATAAATAAATAAATCTCACATGAACTTTAGCCAAGCCAGCAGTTGTTCAAGTACTTAAAAAGTCTTCTAAAGTAATAGATTATCCAAAATAATGTGTCGTGTTATGGCTTAAGAGTGATTCTAGATGGTCTGATGATTTACAGCTAGGCCTCTGGTCAGGCCCAGCAGGAAGTGTCCATTAGGATAGCAGAGAGAATTAAGAAATCAAAGGCCTCAGACAAGCATGTGTTCTTGTCCCCAGGGCCACGAGGGGGAAACTCTCCTATTACAGTACTATATATAGTGCTTGTGTCCTCTGAAAGTGAGAATTTTTTAGAGTGTTAGAGATTTAATCTGGGCAGAGGACACTGTGACCTGCTCTCTGATGGTCAGGGCAGACCAACCAACTTCCTAGGGTGGTAACTGGAGCTGATGAATTTATTCTTGCCTCACTGCTTCATCTTTGAACTTTTTTTTTTCCACTTTTAGATTTTTTTTTTATTTCTTTTCAGTGTAACAGAATTCATTGTTTATGCACCACACCCAGTGCTCCATGAAATACGTGCCCTCCATAGTACCCACCACCTGGCTCCCCCAACCTCCCGGAAGATGTGGTCCATATACACTATGGAGTATTATGCCTCCATCAGAAAGGATGAATACCCAACTTTTGTATCAGCATGGACGGGACTGGAAGAGATTATGCTGAGTGAAATAAGTCAAGCAGAGAGAGTCAATTATCATCTTTGAACTTTTGTGTGCTATAGACCTGGGGCTGGAAACCCCAGAAGAGCTGGACTCAGCCACTGAATTTTTTTAAATTATCATTTGCAAAGACATATTCAGTGGAAACCCCCATAGTTAGAGAAACAACACAGCCTGTTGTGTTAGAATATGCAATTTCCATACTTCTTTTATTTTATTTTATTTATTTATTTGACAGGCAGAGATCACAAGTGGGCAGAGAAGCAGGCAGAGAGAAAGAGGAGGAAGCAGGCTCCCCGCTGATCAGAGAGCCCGATGTGGGGCTCGATCCCAGGGTCCTGGGATCATGACCCGAGCCGAAGGCAGAGGCTTTAACCCACTGAGCCACCCAGGTGCCCCTCCATACCTCTTTAATAAAATGGTAGACCATGACATATCTCTTTATCAGTCCAACTTTTCTATTCATAATGGTACTTTCCTTGAGGTAGAGGCTTCATTCACTGTGATTTTACATAATACTTAATCCAAAGACCAAGAAGCAGTCCTGCCTAAAGCAGGGGAAAGGAACCCTCAAGAGGCCAGTTACCATGGAAATAGGAGAAAATGCAGGAAGCCCCCACCACCCCCTACACACCCACACACGTGATATCTTGTTAAGAATTACATTATGTGATAGGTCTTCTACAGGGCGATGACCTCTAGAAGTTTGCCATGTTCCTTCTCTCTCAGCCTTTCAGAGACACATAGCAGCATGTAACACACCCCCAGTCAGTGAACCTTGCCTCTTCCCACCACACAGCCTCCCACCTGCTTTTGCAAAGCCAGCCAAGAAATCATCCAGTATCCACACAGATTGCCAAAGAACAGAGGCAGATGATATGCGAGAGCAGGCAGCACAGTCCAAAGAACCCCAGAGTTAGGAAACAGGGGTTGTGGCCCTACACTGACTGTATGGTGACCCTGGGCAGGTGTCTCCATCCTGCTGCACCTCAGGCCCATTACTGATCTGCTCCTCAAAATCAGGTTTCCCGAATTCTACTCTAGCTGAGTGCACTATTTGACTCTTTCATGATTTAACATAATTTGTAATTATTTTCTTTTTACGTGCTCTTAGTCTGTGGTGTCCACTAGAATAGAGACTCCTTTTGGCTCTCTGAGCCCCCATTGTATACCTAGCATGGGCACATTGTCAGCACTCAGTAAATAGTCATTTAATGAATGAGTGATATCCAATGATATAGTTTTAATATTCTATGACTTTTCACCTAGTCAAAGCAAAAATAAAAACAAATAACAATTATATGAAAGAAAAATCAGCTCCTTTGGTAGTTCTCAGGGAAGAAATGGGGAGATGGATGATTAAATAGAAAATCCCCTGTTCATCAGCTGCTCCTTCTTATAATGTCTTTCCTAACCTTACAGAGGACAAGTTATTGTTTTTATATATTTGCATTGTTAAAATATCCCAGGAAATTATTGTGAGCACAGAAATTGGAAAGTCTTTCTTATCTTTTGGGCACTTTGTTGTCTTTCTAGTATCTCTTACCTGATCCAATAAATCATTTTAATTAACTTTTAGGTACATGGTTTAGCTTACTAACCAAGTCTAGACTAGTTTTTCCACTTTTATTATGTTGAGCAGAGTTTTTGCATGATTTCTGCCTAGTCTGTCAACCCCAGAGAGATCTCTGAATAAGAGATCAAATGAAACCGGGGCGCCTGGGTGGCTCAGTGGGTTAATAAGCCTCTGCCTTCGGCTCAGGTCATGATCTCAGGGTCCTGGGATCGAGTCCCACGTCGGGCTCTCTGCTTGTCAGGGAGCCTGCTTTCTCCTCTCTCTCTCTCTCTCTCTGTCTGCCTCTCTGCCTACTTGTGATCTCTCTCTGTCAAATAAATAAATAAAATATTTAAAAAAAAAAGAGAGATCAAATGAAACCTAGAAGTGTAAAAATAATTAAAGTATCTCTACAGACTAGAATGGTTTAATTTTTCTTGTGTTAGCAGAAACTATCTGGGCAAAGCCATTATAATTGACTGCCGTTAGCCACTGTTTTTTAATATAATATTTAATTAAGATGGTACTGATGGTTGGTCATTGGTCCTGCCACTCCATAGCCTTTCAATTTGCATCATATTGAGCCATCCCAAGCTAATGGACAAACCACAGATAACTGGCTTAATTTCTCTCACCCCCACACTCTTATCTCTTCTGTTATTTGGTGACTTTGGCCAGAGTTTTTGTCTGATCTTTGCTTATTTGCTTTCCAAACAGATAAGATTATGTGTATGACACTTGCTGCTTATAGTTGCTCCTGACACAGACATGGAGAGCCCAGACTCCTTGAAATATCTCCTCCAGAAACATACAGATTTGATCCTCTGTGCTGGCCCTCATATAACTTCTAGCCAGAGCAAATACATCCACACAATACCAGATGTTTATGGCAAAAGTTAAAGCAAATCCTGGTGTTTTTGTTTAGAGTTTGCCCTAAACTGCCATCTTTCCAGGCTTATTTCCATCTTCCTTCGTTCTAATCAGATCCAGTTTTGCCTTGTTCTTCATGCAAGATTTGTGCTTCCTTGGATCCTTGCTTCCTGAATGTTCATCGCTTATGGCTTTTTGAAGTCCAGGACCATGAAGTTTTCCTAGGGCTGCAGGAATCCAGATGAACAACCTGGGCCGTAGACTTTGGGTGAGGCCATGTTATACAGTGACCATATGTGTCCCCCCAAAATTCCTATGTTGAAATCCTAACCCCTAATGTGAATGGTATTAGGAGGTGGGACCTTTGGGAAGTAAGTAGTTCATGAGAGTAGACCCCTCATGAATGGGATTAGTGCCCTTCATAAGAAGACACATGAGAGTCTTTTGCTCCCCATTTGCAGAAACAAGAAGACGGCCATCTGCAAACCAGGAAGCAGGCCTTCTCCAGACATGGGATCTGCCAGCACCTTGATCTTGGACCTCCCAGCCTCCAGAACTGTGAGAAATAAATGTTTATTGTTAAGCTACCCAATCTGTGGTAATTGTTATAGCAGCCTAAAATGACTAAGACAAGGCTGCTTAGGGCACTAGTGGGGGCAGCGCTGGGGTGAGAACAGATGAGTAAATGCAGACAGTAGCCAGCCTCCTTTCCCATCAGAAGCCCTGGCATCCATGCTTATTCCACAGAACCTCTGCCAGGCCTTCATGGAACCAAGAAAAGGGCAGCTTTGCTTCAGGCCAAGTCATAGGCAATGGGCCAGGCCCCGCTACCTTGAGTCAGTTGGATCTCAGAGAGGCCCTGCCCAAATCTGTGCCCCCTCCCACACTCTTTGCCAGGGCAGACTTTTGTGGGGGCGTCTTGGCCAGGAGCCTCTTATAGCTTTCACATGTGGGTCTCCCTGTAGGAATCATCAACCACCAACCTCTTGGCTCTGTGGGTGGAGACACTAAGAAGCTCTGTTCTCAGCCTCCCCAGGACAATGATGGCCCAAAGACCCACGCAATCTCTTGCAGGGATCCAGACAAATTGGGCTGATGACTGTATGAAGGGGAAGGCTCTGTTTTTGCTATGGCAGTGCTGGAGGAAGAACAGAGCTTATCCCAGGATAATGGTCAAATCTCCTATAAGGCCCCCACTGCCTCATCAAATAAGTGTGATCTGTCCTCAAGGCAACTCCTTCTTCAGGGAGAGATGGAACTGAACTGAGTTCTGCTCATTCTCCTCTCCTTGATACCCTGCTGCTTCTGTGGATCCTCAGGATAATGTCCATCCTCAGGCCCCCTGTTCCTCAAGGCCAAAGGGAAGGCAGCAGCCTAAAACCTGGGCTTAGAATTGAAACCAATAGGGCTGCCCACGGGAGAAATTCACAAATGGCCAGGCCTGAGAAACCAGATGACTCAGAAAGGAATCCAAGGAGACAGGCCATCAACTTAGAGATTTACCTGTGCATACAAGCAGAAAACAGAGGATCCAGAACCACAAACAGGGCAAAAGAAAGCAGAAACCTGTAGGATAGTGAGAGTTAGTCATGGAGAAGACAGAGGCAGGCTGGCCGAAATGGGTAGTGTGGGTAGTTCATGACAAACCCTACAGAGGCGTAACATCTCTCTGTGAAATTCTGGAATGCTTCCACTGGCTCAGGTCAGGGTCCTAAAAGGGTGGCTTCCCTGGACAAAAGGACCCCATCAGCCACTGTTGAGGAAATAACATTCAATTTCAAATATTGATTAAGCACCACTGTATGCTGGGAGCTGTGCCAGGCACTGGGGTACACCTGTGAATAAGACTGACCCTATTCCTGTCCTCATAGCTTCCACATGGCAGAAAGTATAGACATGTTGCTAGTAGTTACGGGTGCAATGATCATTGCAAAGAAGTCCTGTTAGCAAAGAAAATAACATTTTCTACACTTCTCCACTCAGTTCCTTAATGAAGAGAATTTGACAGTAGGTGTCAGACTTAGAAACTATCCAGCCCTAGTCTCATGAGAGGTTAAAAAAGAAGTTATTTTAAAGGGAGTCCTTTATGGCAGCGACTTCATGGTGGCTTACCCTAAAAATTTACCCTAACATTTAGGTAAACCTAAATGTATGTGTTTACCCTAAACATTTCCAGAGCTCCTCAATAATTCATTTCAATTTTATCATCCATGAATATCTAAATCCCTCTTGAACCTTACCTATTTACTACTTGATTTTGTTATAGCACTGCTGAGTTCAATAGTTTTTATTAATTTATTTCTACTCTCTCAGTCTTAATCTTTCTGTTTGGGAGAACCCTTACCTCCTTATCGGATCTTCATCTAGAAAATATTCTCTTCCCTTTACCACTTATTCTCCTCCCCTGGATTTTTGCCAGCCCCATTAGGTCATGCTTGAGAGGGGTGGTCAGAAATGGTAGAAAACCATTTTTTATTGCCAGTGTCCATTGCCAGAATTTGCCCACATCCTCCCCTGGCCAAGAGCAGCCCCTTCCTTGCTTGCTCCTACAGGCCTAAGAAGGCCATATCCAGTGCCGCCCCTGTGGGCTGGAAGCCCTCATTAATAACATCTTTCTTGGGCCTACATTCCTAGTTTCTAAAGCTCTTCCACAGACATTTTCTCATTTGATACAACAATATTCAGAGAGATGTTAGCATCCCTATGTTATATAAAGAGAACAAAGGTTCACAAAGCTTAAATTAATTGTCTAGCATCATAAAACTACCAGTGACAGAGGCAGAAATTGAACTCAGATCTCCTTGTTCAATGCTAGAGGCTAGAAGTCCAAGATCCAGATGTCCACAGGTTTGGTTTCTTCTGAGGCCTATCTCCTGGGCTTGCAGATGACCACCTTTTTACTGTGTCCTCACATGGTCTTCCCTCTGTGCTCACCTGTGTCCTAATGTCCTCTTCTTATATGGACCCCAGTCATATTGAATTAGGGTTCACATTAATGTGCCTATTTTAACTTAAATACCACTTTCAAGGCCCCATTTCCAAATACAGTAACATGAGGTATTAGGGGTTAGGGTTTCAACATATGAAGTGAGAGGATGAGGACACAATTTAGCCATAACAATGAGTGACAAGAGAGTGTATTCATAGATGCATAGAGAAAGGAATGTTATGACAGTCATCTGGGTGTTAATGGATGAATTCATAGCACAAATAGGGAGAAAAGGCAATCCAGGCAGAAGGAATAAATAAGCATCATTCCTTTCAGAATGTCAATCATGTATCATGACATAGTTCCTTGAGTCACAGAACCTACATCATGAACAAAGTGTCATGTCCATTCTGATGCTCATTCACTGTGCTCCTGCCCAGGCACACAGTTTGCCAAATACCTCTTCAGTGGGTCACCTCTAGCTTGTTATTTGTACACCCTCAGTCAGTAGAAACAGAAGTGAGGGTCTCTTCCAGATCACTGATGAATGTGTTCAGCTACCTCATCATTTTAGCACTTGTCCACAAAAGAATGCCAACACTAAATTAATACTCTGTAGCTGTCCCCATGGTGGAATACTATGCAGTTGTTTCACTGTGACAGTCCCAAGGACGATGGGGAGATGCTTGCAATATAGTATAAAGTGAAGAGGCACAATACAAAGTTGCATTATAACCCTCATGCTGTTGACCAAAAAAAAACTAACCTGGAAGACATTTCAGGAAGATGCCAATAACAGTGGTCTATGGGGCGCCTGGGTGGCTCAGTGGGTTAAGCCGCTGCCTTTGGCTCGGGTCATGATCTCAGAGTCCTGGGATCGAGCCCCGCATCAGGCTCTCTGCTCAGCGGGAGGCCTGCTTCCTCCTCTCTCTCTGCCTGCCTCTCTGCCTACTTGTGATCTCTCTGTCAAATAAATAAATAAAATCTTTAAAAAAAAAAAAATAACAGTGGTCTATGAAAGTAAGGGGACTGACCTATCTAGCTTTCCAAATTTTCTATAAAATTATGTGAAAAATATATTTAATGAAGTTTAAACCTCATTCCACAAGAGTCACTTTTTTTTTTTTTTTTTTAAGATTTTATTTGTCAGAGAGGGAGAGAGAGCAAGCACAGGCAGACAGAATGGCAGGCAGAGGAAGAAGCAGGCTCCCTGATGAGCAAGGAGCCCGATGTGGGACTCGATCCCAGGACGCCGGGATCATGACCCGAGCCGAAGGCAGCTGCTTAACCAACTGAGCCACCCAGGCGTCCCAAGAGTCACTTTTTTACGTAGCTTTTGTTTCCTTGTACAGTGTAACAAAATACTCTGGGTGCTTTAAGTCTCTAATGAAATTCACTACTGAACAAAACATGTCCTCTCTTCCATAATTATCAGTTTCCAAAAAAGTCAATTGCTGAGTTTTTAAAAATAAAATTCAAGGCATGTTATAATACTTTTTTATGTTCACCCATTTACAAAATAAAGTTATTCTAGAACATTTGAAAATAGAAACCATTAGAAAAAAAAAGTCATCTAATCTGACTTTATGAACGTATTGGTTCATAAAGTTTTTTATATGTAACTTTAATGGAATCAAACTACTTTATAACCTGCTTTTCACTTATCAATAAATCATAGACATTTTCCCTATATATCTGTTATTCTTACATATCATTTTTATGACTGCCCACTATACCATTGTATAGATATGTCTTACTTTACTTAACCAAGTCCCTTTTGATGGAGAATTAGGTGGAGTTTTTTCTTTCAGTCATAAATTAGAGTATAATGAACCATAATGATAAAGCATATGTCTATAGATATCTCCATAGAATAAATTTCTAGCAGTTAAAATGCTAAGTCAAACACATTTAAAACTTAAGATGTATATTGCCTAAATTACCTTCCAGAAATGTTGTACTAATTTCCCTCTCAGCCTATTTTTCTCTCCATTATTGGATACCATAATTTTTAAAAATTTTATCCAGTTTGAATAGGGGTAAAATGACATCTATTTATTTTCTGTCAAAGGCTTTTTGAATGTCAAATTTTGTTCACAGATTTGCATATGTCTATTTAGATTTAACCCCTTAAAAAACACATTTCTCCAACATTCCATACCTGTTGGTTTAGTGTCTATTATATCCCAAGCTCTGTACCAAGTACCTTTTGGGTTGCATTTAATTTATGTTTGCTGACCCTATACTTTATCTTTGATTTTTCTACATTGCCAAGAATTATAGTGAAAATAACATAACAGTCCATAATTTCCCATGGGCACCCCTGGAACTTCCTGATAGATGTCTTACGTTGCTAATTCACCAGTTACCTGATAACTTGTAGTAATTTTAAAATTTATATTTTAGCCAATAGTTCCACAGTTTTACCTCCAGAAACAGCTAGGTGGATGCCATATGCTCAAATGGTTTATTTACATCTAAATTGTCATTCTGTTCTAGAACATTTTGTGCATGTATCATCATTTGGCACACACCATCTGGTTTGGCAGCTACCAAAAGTAATTTATTTGTCCAGCTTCTTGTCTAAGGTGCCATTGGTGGAGTGTCTCAAGGACACTAGACAATGGTCAGCCATGTATGAAATGTGCCAGTAGAAGGAAGGAAAATCAAATTTAAGATTTAAAAAAATAGTAACAATAATATGGAATCTTCCTGAAATCCAGTACTGTCTTCATTTACTAGTCAGGAGTTAATGGATTTAATTCAGTAATAGGAAGGTATTTTCAGTATGTAGAGCATATTATTCAGGGCTCTCTCAGGAATATGTAGCTGGTGCCAGATCCTTCAATGGAGATAAGTTAATGCAGGGAACCCGTTATAAAGGTGTTAGAACAATTGAGAGGCTGAATGAAGAACAATGGGATAACCCAGAGATTCAAAATAGTGGAAAGTTGCTACAGCATATTATCAAAACCCAGAAGCCAGAGCAACAGGACAGAAACTAGAAACTCAAGACTCCCCCTGAAACAGAAAGTTGAAATGCAGTACCCTGGATTCTCCCTTTCTTTCTCACCCAGTCTCTCTCCTGAGTGCCCCACAGGTGAAATGTAGACAGAAGCCAGTTGGCAAAGAAACCTGGGAAAAGACAGTCTACAGGGGCAGCCCTGCTGGGATTTAGAAAAGAATAGAGGAAGTAGATGTGGGCTCTCAGATCAGATAAGCAAATGAGCAGTACAGCACACTAACAATGAGCTAGGATTTTGCCCTGAAGAGGGTACTTCTCTCTCATGGAAGAGATCCCAATGTCTCCGTTTCCCCAGAGGTCCAGATTTCTTGCCCTTAAACTCCAGTCTCCCCATGACTAAGTCCACCCCACTTATACTTTTCACTTTTAATCTGTTTGCACTTTGACCAGTGCTACTCACATTTCATCATCTGTGTCCATGGAAGCTGACCTAGACTTTGACCAGCTTTGCACTCTGTGCCCCTTCAGTGGTTCTGGACTTTGGGCCCATAACCAGACTTCTGACATTTGCCCAACCCCCTGGATCTGTCTACACTTCCCAATTCCAGTTGTTCTTTCCCCAAATCACAATGAAACCATAAATAGAGACATATGTTTTAAAGTTATAATGGCAACTCATGCCATGACTAAAAAATCATGCCTATCTATCAGACTGTCACTGTTGACTATATGAATAAATTGTGTTTGTGTGTGTGTGTGTGTGTGTGTGTGTGTGTGTGTGTGTGTGTGTGTTACTAGGTAGGAAAAAAAATTAATGACCAAAAAGTATTTTAAAGAAATCCTCACCTTTCTTTTGCTTGTCTGGTTTTGTTTTATTTTTCACATTGAGATAGTTCTTGGAGGATTATCTATACCTGAAGTTTTCCAAATGGGTTACTACTTTATACACTTGCCCTTGAGAGATTCCTTTAAGTTCAGTCCAACAAAGCTTCAGGCTGGTCTAAGTGCAGGGAAGTTGCACCACTGGGAAAAAGGAAAAGAGGTTCCTCGGCAGAACACTTTCTTCCCCATGAAGATACAGGTTTCCTAGGGTGTCACCCAAGAAAAGAACCTTTAAAATGAGGGCAAGCTCCATTGAGAAATGACATAACCAAAAGAACATAATGTCTTAATGAGTAGTTCATTTTGTTTGTTTTCTTAAAATCAAAGTTTCGATCATTTAAATCCTAGTAGCTAAAGAATTAAAAGTTAGACAGCCTTGTTAATGTTTAGGTCTTTAGATATCAAGAGTCTAAAAACTCTACCTTTTGAGGTCTTTAAATTTATTGTAGTCATTGTACTCTTACCCAATTTCTTCTGAAAAGACAAGCAATTTCTCCCAAAGGAATCCACCAATATTAACGTCAGAAACACCCAGTCGAAAAAGGTTGAAAAAAAAAACCTTCAAAGGACTCCACTTTGGACTTTGCTGATGAGTCCTCCCACTAATGTGACTGAGTCACTGATACAGTCAAGCAGAGAAGATCCAGAATGCAGAGTAAAATGTTCCAGAGTGGTTCAAAACCAAGCCTATCACTGACAACAGAGTGACTGTGAAAGAACCTCCCTATTTCAAGCCTCCATTTCCTCCTCATCTCTGGCAGGAGAAATGGAACCAACTTCACGGGGTTATAAGGACTAGACAGAATAAGGCACATAAAGTGTTTCCCACAATGCCTAAAACATAGTAAATATTCAAGAAGTTGGTATTTTTATGATTGTTACCATTATTGGGTAACTATGACGTTTTGTAAAGTAAAGGAAATATCTCTCAAAAACAAATAAATATTAGACTTTAAATGTGATATGATACCCATCACCTTACCAATATATTCCTTGCAAATTGCCAGTCCTTAGAACCTATTGAATAAACTTATTTAAGCTTTAATTACACATCTCGTCTGGAATAGATTATATCCTTACCTTTGACTTAAAACAATTTCACCCAGTGTTGGTAGACTTGTGCTTTGTTGGAAAAGCAAGTCCCAAGTGTTCTGCTGCAAATGATCTGAACTGCACAACTCGTTCGCATGCTATGTCCCCTAAAATTCTATACTTTAGGATGATTAAAAGATCTCCATCTATTGACTACCATTTTCTGGGTAGTAGTTAGATTTTAAGATGACCAACATCTATGTTTAGATTTCATCAGGCAGGACAAGCATAACTCAGCAGTTTGATTTGATCAGAGTCTAAGAGGAAAAGGCTATATGAACAGATTACCAGCCAAGTCCCTGACTCAACAGAGGCCCAGGTGCCCTAAGATTAGAGTTGCCAGATAAAATAAGAATGCCCAATAAAATCTGAATTTCAGATAAACAATAAATAATTTTTATTATTACAAGTATGTCCCAACTAATATATCATTACCTGAAATTCAACTATAACAGGCATCCTGTATTTTTATTTGCTGGATCTGGCAACTCTACACAGAGTATAGAAATAACCACTCACCTCCCCCACTCTCTATCCCCCATGATATTATCTTCCCTACTAAATTTTGAATTTCTTGAAGTGAGCCATTCCACTTTTGGTCCCCATGCTGGCTGAAGTAGCTTAGTTGTTCAGTAAATTTATCTCAAATAAATGAATGAATGAATGAATGAATGAAGCACTTAAATCTTTGAGGACACAGTGACAGGACTATCAGATTGCAACACCAGTGCCTCTTCCCTGAGCCCAACAGGAGCTTGACCCCAGCTTCTAATCATGAAACTTGTCCTGACCCCAAGTATCCCTATGGATGGGACAAAGGCAAGTGATCTGAACTGCACAACTCGTACACTTCAAAGACATTAATAAATAGCACTAACCCCAGTCCCTGGTACACAGTGCTGGAGACTCAATATGGAATAGAAGAGTCTGGATAGCACTGGAGAAGAGGCCAACACTCTGTAGTTCCAGCCCATTGTTGTCAACCAGAAGTACCCATTCTCGGCATAGCCAAATAATCCACCTTTCCAGGTGAAGCCAGAAATCCATGCATTTATGTGAAATCTCCCAGTTTCTAATTATAGACACTAATTAAAAAATTATTTTATTAATACTCTGGCCAAATAAAATGAATCTGCAGGCTGGATTTGGCCCCCAGCCCACAGTTCATAGCTCTGGACTTGGTAACTCAGATTTTCTGTCTGCAAAGTTGCTGATCAGTTCATGAACTATTTTGAATGAAGTTACTGCTATACTAAATAAGTAACTTGAAGGCACCATACCACTTTTGTAGCTGTTTAGTTCAACTGTTTTCAAAGTAGTGCTGAGGAGATCAAGGGCAAAGTAGCAACCATCCTATTTTTACAACAGACGTTTCATTCTCAGTCTTGACCAGTCCTCCCACCTACTTGGTTACATAATGATAAGAAAGGAAAAAAAAGAGAGAATATGGATGGTGCAACATAAATCCACCCCAACTCCTAGAAAGTCAACCCAGAGTGTAGTCTTTGGACATCAGGGAATCATCTGTGTTGTTACCTTTAAAGATCATAAAGTTTTTGAGACTGGGAAGAGGCTTTGTCAGTTGTTTCAGAGGTGATGGAGGTGATATTAAGGCCTGACAAAGCAATCTGTAACTTGTGAATCTTATTTTTAATCATCAGAGAAATGTAAGTAAGCAAAGAAGTCAGGAAACATGCAGAAACAATTTGGGAAAGCAAAAGAAAGCCTGCTATAATTCAGAGGAAAAGCCTTCGTAACAGAGAACTTGTTAACTGTAGAAGTTAGTGGTATTCAGAGACAGTACAGAAATTTAGCTTATAAGAATTCTAGATCATTATGGGAAGACATGGAGACCCGGAGTTGATATACTTCTGTGCCTTCTACATCAACTAAAGCCTGTGTTGGCAGAGATAATTACTAAGTACCTGCTGTGTTCTAGGACAGTTGTACTCATTAAGTGTCCCGGTGATTTATATATAACATTTGGTGATCCTATAGTTAATTTAGAAGTGAGATTCCCAGCTGTGAGGTATATTTGTTGTCTTAGAAATAAAGAAGACAGAGATTCCCGGGTGGCTCAGTCGGTTAAGCATCTGCCTTCAGCTCCAGTCATGATCCCAAGGTCCTGGGATCCAGCCCCTGCTCCGCTGGGAGCCTGATTCTCCATCTCCCTTTGTCCCTTCCCCCTGCTCATGTGTGCTCCTGTGCATGCGCTCTCTGACAAAATCTTAAGAAAGAATTTTTAAAAAGCAAAAATAAAATAAAGTTTTAAATATTTAAACTCCCATGAACTATCTATAAATCCAAATTTCTTTTTTTTCATTCTGTTCTATTCTTTCATTATGGTTTTTATTACTTCTATTATGTATTTTCTAATTTTAAACATACTTTTTTTAAAGTAGCTCTTTTTAAAAAGATTTTATTTATTTGTGAGAGAGAGAGAGAGAGAGCACAAGCAGGGGGAGTGGCAAGCCAAGGGAGAAGCAGGCTCCCTGCTGAGCAAGGAGCCTGATGCAGGACTCAATCCCAGGACCCACCGATCATGACCTGAGCCTAAGGCCGACACTTAAACAACTTAGCCACGGAGGCGTCCCATAAACATACATTTTATGGTATCATTCAACTTACTGATCTCAAGTATGTGGGTTACCAATTCTGTTATTCGTTTGGTCTGTTGACTCTCCCTCCTGGAGTATTTCTTCCTTATGGATTTGGACTGTGAGCACATTTTCAAATGGATGCCTATGGAAATCCCATATGTCCTGTTGCAGAAATGTTGCTACAGAGAGATTTGGTATTTGCTTGTACAAATTTCACTGAGTTGTTACCTTTTTTTTTTTTTTTTTTTTTTTTTTAATTCTCTCTTGGATTGAAGATTCTGGGACTACTGGAGTACAGATAAATTTGAATTCCACCAACACAAGTCACAAGCCTGGGTCTCTGATTTCTCAAGGACAGGGAAATGTTTCAAATTGCTTCCGTAAGTGGGGAGACAGTTTCTAATCCCACTTCACTGAGGGTACAACCCTTTAAGTTTTTTAGCTCCGTGGAGATGTCTCCGATCTACTTTCCTATTGGATAAGAGTCCAAGACCACAGCTTCATGCTCAAATGAACATAAATAGCAAATACCCAATTACAAGTCTCTTTGGTCTATTTCCAGGCCAATATCTTCCTCAGCCATTTGGGCATCAGATCATGAAGTTACACATCTGGCTTCATATTCCCTCATTGTTTTTGGCAACCAGGGAATGCTCTTTCATTATTTTGAGCTCAGCCTTTGCATTCGGACCCTGTTGCAAGAGTTTGCCCTGAATTTATATGTGCTTAGAGTGAAGAAAGAGGATAATACGGGGTATCTCAGTAAGCCATATTACCAGAACCCAGGAAAAAATATTTTTATAAATTTTCCTAGCAAGAAGAAAACATACATTGTCTTGGCAAAATTTTTATCAGAATATGGTGTTTCCAGGGCACCTGGCTGGCTCAGATGGAGGAGTGCATAACTCTTGATCTCAGGGTTATGAATCGGAGCCCCAAGCAGCCTGTAGATGTTACATAAATGAATAAATAAACTTTAAAGAAAATGGTGTTTTCCATTCCAATTCCATTCCAAATCACTTTAGCTCATTTCTTCAGCTTAAATTCCTTTGCTAAAATTAAGTAGTTGATTCAAAATTGGGTACAATGAATTGCTTTTTTTTTTTGTAGATGGTTTTTATCTTAAAATATTAAACAATTTCCATTTCCTGAATGATTAAAAATTCATTTTAAGAAAGTAATTTTTATGGGACACCTGGGCTCAGTTGGTTAAGCATCTGCTTTTTGCTCAGGTCATCATCCCAGAGTTCTGGGATCAAGCCACATCAGGCTCCCTGCTCAGCAGGGTGTCCACCTCTCCCTCTCCCTCTGTTGCTCCCCCTGCTTGTGCTTGTTCTCTCTCTCTCTCTGATAAATAAATAAATAAATAAATAAATATTTTTTTTAAAAAAGAAAAAATTAATTTTCAGGACCTAGATATTATTTCACTGCAGTACTATAATTTATTTAATAATTACTCTATATTGAACATTTCATAATACTCTGTATTGGACATTTTCCCAATGTTTTATATAAATAATACTATGATGATTATAATATTGAAGTATTTGTCCCCATTTTTATTACTTTCTTAAGTTATATTCATAGAGGGGTACCTGGATGGCTCAATCATTAAGCATCTGCCTTCAGCTCAGGTCATGATCCCAGGGTCCTGGGATCAAGTTCCGCATCAGGCTCCCCCCCTTGCTTGTGTTCCATTTCTCTCTGTCTCTCTCTCTGTCAAAAAATAAATAAAATCTTAAAAAAGAAAAAAGGATATATTCATAGAAATGTCTTAACTGGGAAGTTGCATTAATTCATTTAAACCCATGTATTACATTGGAAGTGATTGTTTAAATTGTATTATCGCCAAAACCTGACTAATTTGCCAACAGGAAGAACAGGAAGAGAATGATTAGCAACTATCCTCTAGTAAACCACAATTTCATAAGATTATTGTTTGTTTTACTAAAACTTGGCCCTTGATTGCAAATCATTAGGAGCCAATGAAAATGAAAACCCCGTATGGGTTCACAAGAGTGTTCAAATTTCACAATGAATTTTGGAACACTTAAAAAATAAAATAAAATAAAATTTAAAAAAATTTTTTTCACAAGCTTTATATACCCACCACAAAGCTGAATTCAGTTTGGTGCTTTCATACAGTCTCTCAACCTTGCTTTTCAAAGAGTGCTCTTCATTTCCTTCTCCACATTTCCAAATGTCGTCAGTCCATAAAGGTCCAAATCAAATGCTCTTTCCTTCAGCATTTCACCTTACCAAGAGAACCATCTGCCAAATCCTGCCCTCCTCTGTTCTTCCCGCCAGCCCTCATGGCACTCTTACAACATGGCACTCTTACAACACTCTCCGCTCCATCTTACAGTGGTTGTGCCCATATCCCATCTCCTATATTACATATGCTTTCAGGACACAATCTTTTATTCCCAGCTTTACTGAGAAATAATTGGCATACATCACCATGTAAATTCCAGGTGTGCTCCATAATGGCTTGATGCACATACATTGTGAAATGATTACCACAATAGGTTTAGTTAACATCCACCATCTCATATAAGTACAATAAAGAGAAAAGAAAAAAAATTACTCCTCGTGACAAGAATTCTTAGAATCTACTCTCTTAACTACCTTCCTATGTATCACCCAGTGGAGTTGACTATAGTCATCATGTTGCACATGACATTCCTATTACTTATTTATCTTATGACTGGAAGTTGGTACCTTTTGATCACCTTCCTCCAGTTACACCTCCACTCACCCCCCTGCCTCTAATAACCACAAGTCTAATCTCTTTCTCTATGACTTTGTTCTTTTTTTGGTTTGGGGGCAGGAAGGTTTACATTCCTCATATAAGTGAGAATCATACAGTATTGGTCTTTCTCTGTCTAACTTAGCATAATGCCCTCTGGGTCCATCCATGTTGTCACAAATGGTAGGATTTCCTTGGTTTTTTAAGGCTGAATAATATGGCTGAGTAATATTATTATATACATATCTCACAACTTCTTTATCCATCCATCCATGAATGGACATTTAAGGTTCTTTCCATGTCTTGGCTCTTGTAAATAAGGCTGCTATGAACATGGGGGTTATGTCTTTCTCAAGGACAGAATCTCTGATTCATCTTCACATCCCACAGAGTACCTAGAACTCTTACTATGTCTAAGGCATAGAAAAGGCTCAATAAATAATTCTTATAGACTTGAATGTACAAATGGTAACAACCCTAACTATACACAATTTCATTAACAACTCACCAACTACTATTAAAGAGTGAAAAAATTAGCTTTTACTCCATGGTATTGAGGAAGTTTGTGTCTAAGAACATAAATACTACCTTGCTAAAAGCTGCCTGGTACTAGATTTGGACACATCAAAACTTAAATAATTCAATATGATTCAAGCAGAAATAAAGTATTCAGAAATTCAGTTAATCTGAATTTTGCATCTAACATCACAATTAACTTTATCTAAGGGCTGAGAATAAGCCTAATTATATTTCCAAATAACAAAGTTAAGTGATTTTTTTTCCTTTCTAAGTTTCTTTTTTCTTTTGGAATTTTTAATACTAATCCTTAATTACTTGATAAGTGAATCTGACCACCAATGACTATTTGGTGTTCTCTTTTTTCCTGTCAACAGTAAGTTTATAATGGATTGATATGTGACAATGCAAATTATAGCAGCCTGTTAACTTCAGTATGATTTAAATCAAAGGTTGGCAAATTTTGTTCATACAGGGTCCTATAGCAAGGACATTAGGCTTTGCAATCTCCCTTGCAGCTACTCAACCCTGATGATGTCGTGCAAAAGCAGCCAGATACAATATATAGACTAAGGGGCATTGCTGTATTCCAGTGAAACTTTATTTACAAAAACAGGCAAGCAACTATATTTGGCCCAAGGACTGTAGTGTGCTGACCCCCCTGATGAGAATGGTGGGTATATGCATGTTCACTATCTTTCGACTTTTCAGTATGTTTTAAAGCTTTCATAATAAGCTCTGGAGGGAAAAAAAAAAAAGTCTATGAATTATCCAAAGGTTTCAACTATTATGCAGAGGTTTAAATATTAAAAGCTTATCATTGTCCCCAAGTCTTATAAATGTCCCCAAGTCCCCAAGTTTTTATATATGTTCTTGGATAAAGGCCTCAGATGGTAAAAGCTCTATATCAAATAGTCTCTCAAGTGTCTTTAGGTTTGGATGTTGAAATCATTCTGAACAGGAACAATTAATCTAAAATGGCAATAGAAAGAAGAAAAATTTCCTCCTTGCTTTTCTCCCTCAATGCTTCATGGTGACTTTCCACTCAACTAGGACCTTTCTATTCCTGTTGGCGAGCGGGAGGTGGATGTTTTTGTGGCACTATTATTTTATATGCAGTGGATGTGCCTTTTTCTGGGATTATTTTTTAATGTTCCATTATTTAAACTTGACATTATCTGAAGTTGACAGCTGTGACTTTTCAAGTTGCATTATTTCTCTGAATATTTCTATGTCATTCTTATATAATTTGACATATTTTCATTTTCTTCACAATGTGGATTTTTTAAACAGTTTATCTGGTAAAGTGCAACATTGATTACTTTAAAACATTAAAAAGAACCTCAATTTGTAGGTGTTTATAATATCAGCTTGCTGAATAGAGCAAGATGACAATCAAGACATAAAACATCATTTAGGATATATGTAGCCTTCTTGAATTCAGGCAGAAAAAATTCTGTTTCATGGTCATTGGCTTAATTCATGATCAAAACCAGACCTTGGGAGACAATCATATAATCTTTGTTACGGGCAGAATTTTTCTTCAGGCCTATGAAGTCCTTCTGACCCTAGGGCCAAAACTGTTCCCCACAGAAAACAAAAAGTGGAACATGGAAAAAATGTTCTATATTGTAGTATCATTCCCAGCACAATCACAGATGCTTCTCTTGTGACTCCCAGTCCTCCAGATGCTAAATGTTGCCTCTCTGCCGAAACTGAGGGTTCTGCCCAGGCTTCCTGCCTCTGGGCTCCTTCATGGAGACCCTTCCTTTAAGGTGTCCCCAGAGGGCCTGACCCTCTTCCTATGCTGCTGTCACCTGCACTAAAACCATGGTCATTCTGGAGAGGCACTATTTTATTTTATTTTATTTTATTTTTAAGAATTTATTTATCTGTTTTAGAGAGGGAACGTGCATGTATGAGTTGGGAGGAAGGGCAGAGGGAAAGGGAGAATCTCCAGCAGACTCCCTGCTGAGCACAGAGCCCGATGCAGGGCTCGATCCCACCACCCTGAGATCATGACCTGAGCCAAAATCAGGAGTCAGAGGCTTAACCAACTGAGCCACCCAGGTGCCCTGGCACCATTTTAAATAAAGAAACTGAGGCTGAAAGAGGTTAGATTATTACACTGCCTTCCCTCCTGCTCAGGTGAATCCCCCCTTCTGGAACACTTCTGCCTGGCAGCCCACTACCGTTTCCTGACAAGACCACTAACTTCATGGAATAGTGCAGAGAGTACAAATTCTAAAGTCAAAGAGATCGGGGTTCAGCTCACCCAACTGCCTCTTACTAGTTACGGATTTTGGTCAAGTTATTTAACCCTGCTGTGGTGGGCTGATGATGGCTTCTAAGGCACGGCCACATCCTAATCCTGGAACCCCTGAATGTTACCTTATTATATGGCAAAGTTTTTGCAGGTATGGTTAATTAAGAATCTTGAACTGAGGAGATTATCCTGATTATCTGGGTCAGCCCTAAATGCCATCCAAGTGTCCTTATGAAAAAGAGACAGGGAATATAGACACCAAACACACTGAGGAGAAAGCTCTGTGAGAATGGAGTGATGGGGCTACAAACCAAAGAATACTACAGCCACCGAAAGCTGGAAGAGGCGAGGAGTGGATGCTTGCCTCAAGCCTCCAAAGGAACCAGCCCTACTGACTTCTTAATCGCAGGCTTCTGCCCTTCAGAACTGTGAGAGAATAAATCTGTTGTTTTAAATCACAATTTTGTGGTAGTTTGTTACAGCAGCCACAGGAAATTAATACACCTGCTCAGCCTCCATTTCCTTATCTGTTAAACAGAAATGTGCCTTGCTGGGCTGTTTTGATAAGATTAACAAGTGTAAAATACTAGCTCAATCTGTTGGCACGTGGTAGGCATACACAGCAGCTATGGCCTATTATAATTATCTTCGTTATGTCTTAATATAGATAGAAGAGCATAGGCAGCTTATCCTAAACCCATCACCACTGTTTTAAGAATCAGTCAAACCAAATCCCCAGTGGTTTATCTTTGTATAGGAAAAACTGCATATTTATTTACAGTTTGTATCAAAATACTTCCTTTCATCAAAAACTCTTTTCTATACTGTTGCTATATTATTATGAAGTGCCGGATTTGTTCATGCCAATAACCAAATAAGCCATGTTGCATTTTTCCAAGTATTTAATTGTGTGTTTTGCCATAAATTACATGTTTAAAATGGAAAATAAACATTTCCAGCTGTTTTGAGGACAGCAAATCTAAATTCAAACTGCTGAATTCTAGAAAAACTGCAGATCTCTTAAAGTATACTGCAATTAAAAAAAAAAAGACAATGTTAACTCTTGCTTATTCAAGACTTGAACATTCGCTGAGGTGTAATTAGGGGAGAGTGGGAGTTTTATGTGATGAAAAATTGCCTCCCCACATGCAGAAGTATAGTAGTAGGGCAGTACTCATTCATCTCACCAATGATTATTATAGCTCAGTGCCAGACAATGGAGGATGCAAGGAAAAGACAGAACCTCTTTACCATGAAGGGATTCATAGGACAATGACGGACATAAACATATAAGCAGATGGATTAAAATTCAGAATAAGAGAAGCTAACATTTACCATGGGTCTACTATTTGCAGATACTGTATGACCCTCTACATGCTTTCTCATCTCATCCTTACGACAACCCAGTGAAGTAGGGTTTTGACAAGGTTGACTCCCCAAAAGTCACATGACTAGTTTAAGAAGAATCTAATTCCTGAGCCCTCTCTCTTAACCACTCCTGCAGAGGCATAAACTACATAATTTGAGAACACAGAAAAGGAAGAAACTAACTATGCCTGAGGGAAGTGAGGAGGTTTTATCTCACAGATACATTTAAGCTGGACCAAGGATGAATGGGAGTTAAGACTTCATTTTTTAGGGCGGAGAAAAGGTCAAAAGGGACCTCAGCACAGAGGAGGTTGTGCAAGTGGGAGGCATCAAGAAATGACTATGAAAAAAAAAAAAAAAAGAATTGACTATGTATTCAAGATGGCTAGAGTGTCATTGAGCTTAGTGGCCAGGAGTAGTATGCTGTACACAAAGAAGGACATCAAAGAATTCAATTCTTTGGTGAGAGACCAGCTCATATTTGCATTTCAGAAAGATGCCTAAGGATCCATGTGGGGGATGGGCTATGCAAAAAGGAGTCAATCCTGGAAGCAGGGACTTCTAGTCCAAGATGGAATCAGAGCACCACCCACCTACCAAATCCTGTTGGATAATCAACCGAATGCCAGAGGAAACACTTTATATTATTGTTGGAAATCAGGGGAGAATGCCATGCACATTCCAAAAGACACTGTGATGGAAGATATGGCCTTGGTTGGTCACACTCATCTAAAAATGTCTGAAACAAATTTGAAGCTCAGCTGAGAAACTCCCTCCACACCCACTATATTAATCTTAGACAACATCGAATCCAATGGAAAAAATAATTTTTGAAAAAGAAAAAGGGAACTATTAGGTGGATAAAAGGGAAAATTCAACCAAGAATACAGTTATGAATGATCATATACCATCTAACATAGCATCAAAATAGATAAAGCCAAAGCTGCTGGAAATACAGAGAAAGGTCTAAAACTGCAACCATAATGGGAGGCTTCAACATACCTCTCTCTTCTTAGTAGATCTAATTAAAAGAAGCAAACATGGTTAATGTATAAAAGCATAATTGAAAGCTTGAGTTAATACTAGACATCACACTTTGTATCCCATAAACTTTATATTGTATCATATCCGAGTCAACAAGAAAATTTCCACACATTCCAAAAACAAAAAGACTTTACAAGCAAATATATATTTATAAATATATATATTTATAAGATATATATATTTACTTATATTTAAATATATATAACCACAATATAATTAATAAAAGGAAAAAACAAAAAATTAAATTAAATTAAATCATTTGGGATTATTAAACATCATCTTAAATAGTTTGAGCCAAAAGGAATATAAAATTGCAATTACAGACTCAAAGAAATAAATAGAACACTACATATCCAAACATGTGGAGAAAAGTCTTCAGAGGAAAATATGAAGCTGCAAGTATTTATATTAAACAAACAAATAATTCAAATATATTTTATTTGAGGAGTTGTGAAAAGCACCAAGAAATAAAGGAAAATATGAGGAAAGACACAATGCAGCTTACAGCATAAATTAATCAATTCAAAGTATTAACTATTTTAAGAAATGATTCATTTTTTAAGATCAATAAAACTTAACTCTGGAAAGTTTAATCAAGGTAAGAAGAAAAAACACAAATGTACAACATAAGGAATGAGAAATGGGACACAAACAAATTTTTAAAATTTCAACTAAATGGACAATTTTCTGGAAATATGCATATATAAATATAGATACACACATACATTTGTATATATACATATATATATATAAAATAAAATCTTTGATGATAAATATAGTAGGATAATAACCACAGGGGGAAGCTTTCTAATGTGTCAAAAAATATCCCCTCAGGGATTCTGATGGATTCCTGTCTCACGTTGAGGTCTTTTATCCACTTTGAGTTTATCTTTGTGTACGGTGTAAGAGAATGGTCGAGTTTCATTCTTCTACATATAGCTGTCCAGTATTCCCAGCACCATTTATTGAAGAGACTGTCTTTTTTCCACTGTATATTTTTTCCTGTTTTGTCAAAGATTATTTGACCATAGAGTTGAGGGTCCATATCTGGGCTCTCTACTCTGTTCCACTGGTCTATGTGTCTGTTTTTATGTCAGTACCATGCTGTCTTGGTGATCACAGCTTTGTAGTAAAGCTTGAAATCAAGCAATGTGATGCCCCCAGTTTTGTTTTTCTTTTTCAACATTTCCTTAGCAATTCGGGGTCTCTTCTGGTTCCATACAAATTTTAGGATTATTTGCTCCAGCTCTTTGAAAAATACCGGTGGAATTTTGATCGGAATGGCATTAAAAGTATAGATTGCTCTAGGCAGTATAGACATCTTAACAATGTTTATTCTTCCTATCCAAGAGCATGGAATGGTCTTCCATCTTTTTATGTCTTCTTCGATATCAGCCACAGCAACTTCTTTCAAGATATGTCTCCAAAGGCAAAGGAAACAAAAGCAAAAATGAACTTTTGGGACTTCATCAAAATCAAAAGCTTCCGCACAGCAAAGGACACAGTCAACAAAACAAAGAGGCAACCCACGGAATGGGAGAAGATATTTGCAAATGACAGTACAGACAAAAGGTTGATGTCCAGGATCTATAAAGAACTCCTCAAACTCAACACACACAAAACAGACAATCAGATAAAAAAAAATGGGCAGAAGATATGAACAGACACTTCTCCAATGAAGACATACAAATGGCTATCAGACACATGAAAAAATGCTCATCATCACTAGCCATCAGGGAGATTCAAATTAAAACCACATTGAGATACCACCTTACACCAGTTATAATGGCCAAAATTAGCAAGACAGGAAACAACATGTGTTGGAGGGGATGTGGAGAAAGGGGAACCCTCTTACACTGTTGGTGGGAATGCAAGTTGGTGCAGCCACTTGGAGAACAGTGTGGAGATTCCTCAAGAAATTAAAAATAGAGCTTCCCTATGACCCTGCAATTGCACTACTGGGTATTTACCCCAAAGATACAGATGTAGAAAAGAAGGGCCATCTGTACCCCAATGTTTATAGCAGCAATGGCCACGGTTGCCAAACTGTGGAAAGAACCAAGATGCCCTTCAATGGACGAATGGATAAGGAAGATGTGGTCCATATACACTATGGAGTATTATGCCTCCATCAGAAAGGATGAATACCCAACTTTTGTAGCAACATGGATGGGACTGGAAGAGATGATGCTGAGTGAAATAAGTCAAGCAGAGAGAGTCAATTATCATATGGTTTCACCGATTTGTGGAGCATAACAAATAGCGTGGAGGACAAGGGGAGTTAGGAGAAGGGAGTTGAGGGAAATTGGAAGGGGAAAAGAGAGACTATGGACTCTGAAAAACAATCTGAGGGGTTTGAAGGGGCAGGGGGTGGGAGGTTGGGGGAACCAGGTGGTGGGTATTGGAGAGGGCACGGATTGCATGGAGCACTGGGTGTGGTGCAAAAACAATGAATACTGTTACGCTGAAAATAAATTTAAAAAATTAATAAATAAATAAATAAAAAGAAGTCAAACCGAAAAAAAAAATCCCCTCAAAGATACAAGTTAGAGTCCCATGTTGTTGCACAGATTGGTTTTTGCAAATCTTAAAGAGGAATACTTAATTTATATGCTCAAGAACACCATAAAAGAAGGAATGTTGCCCAATTCTTTTTACCAGATGATATGACTTTGATACTTAAACCTGAGAAAATATGCAAAAAATGTAATTATTAACATATAGATTCAAAATTCTGAATAAAGCACTGAAATTAAAGCCTAGCAGTATATTATTAGAATAACTTAATTTAGAATTCAATTAATGTAAGTCACCATGTTAACAAACTAAAAATGTAAACACCATGTGAACATCTCAATAGACATAGAGAAAACATTTGACATCCAATTCTCAGTGAACTAAGAATATAAGAGAACACATTAAAAATACCCAACACATTAAAAAATACCAATGAAAAATGTACAGCTAATATCAAACTCAGTGGTGAGGGTCAAAATGTTTGCTACCTAAGATCAGGAACAAGACAAGACACTCTTAGCACTTCTAGTCACCATTGTACTGGAGATTCTAGCCAGTATAATAGGTAAGAAAAAAAATGAAAAGTATCCAGATTGTTAAAGAAGAAGTAAAACTGTCATTACTCAGAGATGGCATATTTGCCTATGTAAAAGTCTGACAGAATCTACAAAAAAGGGACCAGAAACTAATAAGTGAGTCTAGCAACATTGCAGGATACAAGACCAATACAAAAAGAATCAATTGTATTGGGGCGCCTGGGTGGCTCAGTGGGTTAAAGCCTCTGCCTTTGGCTCAGGTCATGACCCCAGTGTCCTGGGATCAAGCCCCGCATTGGGCTCTCTCCTCAGCATGGAGCCTGCTTCCTCCTCTCTCTCTGCCTGCCTCTCTGCCTACTTGTGATCTCTCTGTCAAATAAATTTTAAAAAAAAAGAATCAATTGTATTTATATATTGCAATGAACAATGAAAATTTTAAAATTTAAAATAATACCATTCACAGTAGCAACAAAATCATATTTTATGGGGGCGCTGGGTGGCTCAGTCTGTTAGGCATCTGTGTTCAACTCAGGTCATGATCTCAGGGTCCTGGGATCAAGCCCTGGGTTGTCGGGGTACTCAGTGGGGAGTCTGCTTCTCTCCCTCTGCCCCTCCCTCTGCTCATGCTCCATCTCTCTTCCAGATAAATAAATATTTTTTAAAATTTTTAAAATATTAGGGATAGGGACGCCTGAGTGGCTCAGTGGGTTAAGCCACTGCCTTCAGCTCAGGTCATGATCCTAGGGTCCTGTGATCGAGTCCCACATGGGGCTCCTTGCTCAGTGGGGAGCCTGCTTCTCTCTCTGCCTCTGCCTGCCACTCTGCCTGCTTCTGCATGATCTCTCTCTCTGACAAATAAATTAAAAATATATATATATTTTAGGGAAAAATCTGACAAAAGATGTAGAGTGCCTGTATTCTGAAATCTGCAAAATACTGAGAAAAAAATAAAAGAAGAACTAAATACATAGACATACCACATTCCTAAGTTTGTAAATTCAGTATTGTTATGATGGTGATGTTTCCCAAATTGGTCTGTAGATTCAACACAATCCCAATCAAAATTTCAGCAGTTTTTTTAAGAGGTGAACAAGCTAATTCTAAAATTCACATGGAAATGCAAAGGACCTAACACTGAAAAAGAAACAATGCTGAAAAAGAACAAAGTTGGAGGGCTAACACTGATTTCAATACCTATTAAAGAGCTATAATAATCAAGATAGTGTGGTATTGGCTTAAAGATAGATATATTGATCAATGGAATAGAATAGAGAATTTAGAAAAAATGCATACATTACGAACTAATTTTGGTAAGTGCAAAGGGGTGAAAAAAATTCTTCAGAGAATAGTCTTTCCAACAAAGGGTACAGGAAAACTCAAACTCTATACAGAAAAACAGCAACATCTGATTCACACCTTGAACCATATACAAAGATTAACTCAAAATGGATCATAGACCCAAATTTAAGACCCAAAAGTATAAAACTTTTAGAAGAAAATATAGGAAATATTTGTGACCTTGGGTTGGGCAAAGTTATCTTAAATATGACAATAAAACTACAATCCATAAAAGAAAAAAATGATAAATTGGACTTCATTGAAATTAAAAATGGTTATTCTGCAAAAGACACTGTTAAGAAATGAAAAAGGTAAGCGACAGACAGGGAGAAAATATTTGCAAAGCATGTACCTGAGAAAAGATTTATATGCTGAACATATAAAGAACTTTCAAAATTCAACAGAAAGAACACAAAGAACCCAGGCCTTTTTTTTTTTTTAAGATTTTATTTATTTATTTGACAGATAGAGATCACAAGTAGGCAGACAGGCAGGCAGAGAGAGAGGAGGAAGCAGGCTCCCTGCTGAGCAGAGAGCCCGATGTGGGGCTCGATCCCAAGACCCTGAGATCACGACCTGAGCCAAAGGCAGAGGCCCAACCCACTGAGCCATCCAGGTGCCCCAAGAACCCAGTCTTTTAAGATAGGCAAAATTTTAGGCACTTCATCAACAAAGATATATGGATGGCAAATAAGCACATAAAAAAATGCTCAATGTCACCAGTCATTATGGAAATGCAAATTAAAGCCACACAAAGAAATACTACTAAATACTTATTAGAATAGCTTAAATTTAAAAGACTGACCATACCAAGTGTTGGCAAGGATGTGAAGGAACTGGAACTCTCATACAATGCTGAAGGAAGTGTTCAGTGGTACCACAGTTTTGGAAAATACGTTGGCTCTTTGTTTTAAGAAATTAAACTCTCTTCTCAGGTTTCCCACCACAGATTCTTTTGCCTGTTTCAAATTTCATCTAAATAGAATCACACAGTATTATTATATAATTTTGGGTAAAGCTTCTTTCATTCATCATGGTACCTTTCATCTGTATTGTTGCATGTATCAGTAGTTCTTTTCTTTTTACTGCTGAGCAGTATTCAACTGTATGAATAAACTGCAGTGTGTTTATCTATTCTCTTATCATGGACATCTGGGCTGTTTCCAACTTGGGGTTATTATGAGTAAAGCTATGAATGTTCTTGCACAAGTCTTTCTGTGGACCATATTTTCATTTCTTTTGGGTAGATGCCTAGGAATTAAATATCTGAATCATAAAGTGAGAGTATGTTTCCTTTCATAAAGTATTGCCAAAACTTTTCCCAAAGTGGTTATACTATCTTAGATCTTCACCAAAAATGTACAAAAGTTTCTATTCTGGGTAGGTGCTAACTGAGCACAATTGTGAGCAACTTTCTGGAGTTCTGGGGTGCTGGAAATGTCCTATATCTTTATATGGGTTCTGGGTGGCACATATGCATATATTTTTCAAAATTCACCATAGGTACATTTTCGTGTACATTTCATTTCATGTAAACTTTGTATCACAAGAAAAATTGCAAATGAATACTAAATACTGGCTAATGATTTGTTTACTGAAATATTTAGGGTGAATTGTACTGCTGTTTATAATTTACTTTGTAATGCATCCAAAAAAAAAAAATTGGACAGAAGATGGTGGACAGAGTGGTGATTGCGCTGATATTTGTCTCATAAAGGAAGTACATAAAATGTTAATGACAAAATTTTATAGTGGGTAGAAAGGTCACTGTAAAAATTTTTTCAACTTCACTGTATGTTTAAAGTATTCCCCAAAAAAGTCCTGAAGCTGAAAAAAGGTCCAAAAACATACACCTACCACAGGACCCAACTATTCCACTCCACTCCTGGGTATCTACCCAAGAGAAATTAAAGCATGTGTCCATATGAGTACTTGTACACAAGTGGTCAAAGCCACCCCCCACCGCAAAAAAAGTTCATACTGTATGATTTCATTTACATAAAATTCTAAAAAATGAAAATTAATCTATGGTGACAGAAAGCAGAACAGTAACTGCCTGGGGATAGGGTGTGGGATGGCTTGTGGAGAAGGGCAGGGAGGGGTAGAGGGAAAGATTACAAATGAGATTGAGGAAGTATTTGGGCCTGATTGCGGTGGTGGTTTCACAGTTATGAATGTGTCAAAACTTATCAGATTTTACACTTTAAATAGGCACAGTTTAGGGTATATCAATTGTACCTCAATAAATCTACAGGCTTTTTGCTTATTTGTTTGGGTTTTCAAATCCTAAAGAAAATATCAAAAATTTTAATCCAGCAACATGTTTTAGAATATTTTAATAATGTAAGATTTAAGCAATGAATGCAAAGATTATATAATATTGGAAAATTATTAATTGCTAAATTATATTTAAGATTTTGCATGTTAAATATTTATTTATTTGGGTTAGAGAGAGAGAACAAGAGAGACAGAGCAGGAGCAGAGGAGCAGCGGGAGAGGGAGAAGCAAGCCCCTCGCTGAGCAGGAAACCCATGGGGTGACTCCATCCCAGGAGTCTGGGATCATGACCTGAGCCTAAGGCAGAGGCTTAACTGACTGAGACACCCAGGTGCACTGAAATTTTAAATTTTAATTAACATTTTAAAATTCTGTATTTTTAATCTAAGATAATTCATAAATATTTCATAAAATGATTTGTAGAAGTCTCTCAAACTGATATCCAAAATGGTATTAATGGTAAAATCTTTGATGGTTTCCCATGAAGCCAAGATGGTTTTGCATGAAGCCAAGAATGCCCACTATTGCTACTTTTATTGTTTTTCTTTAATCTGACATTTCTAGCTAATAAAATTAAATAAGTAAATTGAATAAGAGATATAAATATTGGAAAATGTCATTATTTGTACATGAAGTGGTTTTCTACCAAAATTTGTAAAAATAAATCAAATGGAAGAGTAGTGGAAGAAATTCCAGTAAGTGGTGATTTGTTGCAAAACATGTAAAAATAATCATTTTCATATTTACTAATAACAACAAAAATACAAAATACACCAGAATACCTTTAAAATAAACATGTAGACCTGAGGTGCCTGGGTGGCTCAGTCAGTCAAGGGTCTGACTCTTGATTTTGTCTCAAGTCATGTTCTTATGGTCGAGATCAAACCCAGCATCAGGCTCTGCACTGGGCATGGAGCAGTCCTGGGATTTTTCTCTTTCCTTCTCGCTCTGTCCCACCCCCCATCTAACCCCTCTACACACTCGCACTCTAGATAAATAAATAAATAAAGCAATAAACAAATAAATAAATAAATGTGCAGACTTAATATGGAAAAAAGTTGCAAGTCTTTATTGAGGGCCATGAATGGGACTTGGAAATTTAGAGAGATGTTTTGATCCTGGAATAGGAAGGTTCAGTGGTAAGATGTAAATTCTATAGAAATTAATCCAAAACAACACTATAACAGTAAAAATGTGAACAGAATTTCTCTTCAGGTTGACATGATTCAAAATTTTATCTGCAAGAATAAACATACCAGAACAAAAAACAGAACAATGTTGAGAAGGAATATCAATGCCTAGAAACCTGTCTAACAAATTAATAAAATATACTAAGAAAGCACAATAGCTTAAATATTAGACTGGAATTTGGACAGTAATAGGTCAGTGGAACAGAGTTTAACATCCAGAAAAAGACCAGGCAAATAAACTCAACAGGTATTCTAAGCACAAACCAAAAGAAGTCAAAATATAAAGTAAAAAAACTGTCAATAAAAACTGTAAACTTCTAACAGAAAATACCACAAACAAAAATGAAAAGGCAAATTGTGGGGAGAAAATTACAACATGTGTGACAGAAAACAAAGTTAGCTATTCACATACAAAAGGATCTCCAACAAATTAATGTGCCTCATTAGAAAAACGTGCAAAATGCTTGAGTGAATTTTTAAGAAATAATACTGTAAATCTAAGAAATGCATATTAAAATCATGAGATAAAGATTTTCACCTGTCAAATGGGCAAAGATACAAAAGCATAATAACACTAAATATTTGTGAAAGTGACTTTTTGTTGCATTTGGCCAAAGGGAGTCACCCGAAAGAGATAGGAAGCAGGGTAGGAAGACTGGAATTTTTATTTCCCACATTAGGGCTGCTGTTTGCCACAGGGCTCCTCTACCTCTATCCACAGTACCCGTTAGATGGCCCCCAAGAAGCTACAACTCCCATTAGGTTCTAATAACAGCTCCCTCCCCATTCCTCTTCCTACCTGGGGCCTCAGATAGAAAAGATTTCCTGCAATACCTAGCCCTGGGATGTTCTGCATGCTGGTGCCCCTAACCCTGTCCCCACCCCCTCTGTAAATGCTCCTTTTATTAAACTCCCTTTAGCAACCCCCTTGAGTGTGGTTTCCTGGCAGTACCCTGACAAATACATAGCCCTACAGTATGAATTTATTGTTTAATTTATTGTGTATGTGTGTGCATAAATGCAAATATAATTTATATTTTCTTCTTTTAAGATTTTAATTTTTTTCACATGCAATTTTAGAATAGTCTTTGTATATATAGTTTTAAAGATTTTATTTTTTTAAAGTAATCTCTACAGCCAACGTGGGGCTCAAATTCACAACTGCAAAATCAAGAGTTGCACTTGGGGCAGTTGGGTGGCTCAGTCATTAAGCATCTGCCTTCAGCTCAGGTCCTGGGTCCTGGGACCAAGCCCCGCATTAGGCTCCCTGCTCAGCAGGAAGCCTGCTTCTCCCTCTCCTTCTCCCACTCCCCCTGCTTGTGTTCCCTCTCTTGCTGTGTCTCTCTGTCAAATAAATAAATAAAATCTTAAAAAAAAAAAAAAAAAGAGTTGCACACTCTACCGACTGAGCCAGCCAGGGGTAAAATAATCGTCTTATATAGTTAAGGTGTAAAAGGACGTTTTGGACAAAAAGCTAAGCAATGGCATTTTTTTGCCTAATTCTTTCCTACATTATCATTTATTGAATTTGCATTATGCATATGTGTGTCTGCATATATATGTATATGTATATATGAGTATGTGTGTGTGTGTGTGTGTGTGTGTGTGTGTTTCTAAGTTATCTGTCCTGACACGTTTTAGTGTTTAAACGTCCTGATATTTTTTTCAGCTTCCCTGCTCTTGCCAGTGTCTAAAGAGTAGAGTATTCCAGGCCTGTATCTGGGGTCTTCTCTTCTCATTCTATATTGGATGATCTCATCCATTCACATTTATTCTAACAGCAGTTCTGTGCTACCAACTTCCAGATTTTTACCTCCAAACCAGGTTTCTCTCCTGACCTCAAGACCCATACTGCTGCTGCATTCTTGTACTCCACTTGGATTCTTATCTCCACTTGGATATCTTACAAGCTTCTCACAACTGATATGTTCAAAGCAGAGCTCTTCCCTTTCTACACCCTCCCCATCCAAGCCTGTTGCTCCACATGTCAGTAATTAACACCTCCATCAAACCAGTTGCTTAAACCAAAAACCTGGAAGTCCTCATTGATACTTCCCTCTTCCTGACCTTCCAGATCTAATCCATTACCAGTTTTTGCTCATTCTACCTCCAAAATAGATCTCAAACCCATTCTCCTCTACCGAGGAGTTGGCCCCTTCCAGCCACCTTCATTTCCTTTCTAGACTAGTTTCAGAGCCCTTTGACACTTCTCACTCCCACTCTTCCCCTTCTCCAGTCCTTTCATCACATAAATGGCCAGGAAAAAACTCTTGCAATGTAAATCTGAGAAAACTCTTCAGTGGCTTCCTATTAAAATTAGGATAAAAATCTAGATTCCTCACCATGATTCTACAATATCTGGCTCCATGTATGTTTTTTACTTCATTTCATGTCCTTTCTGACTTCTCATTCCATTCCAGCCACACTGCTCTCCTTTCCAGTCCTCAAACGTATCAAACTCTGCCCATGTCAGGGAGTTTACCTGTGCTTTTCACTCTACCAAACCATTTCCATGATTCCTTTCCTGTCTAACCCTTATTTATCCTTCTGGTCTCAACTTAAAAGTCATTCCCTCCAAGAGGCTTTCCCCAACCACCACTACCCACCATGCCCCAATCTAAATTAGTTCTCTCTATTGTACCATCTTATACTTTGCCTTCATAGAACTTACTTTGGTTTGTGTTATATACTTTTTATGCAATTATTTCTAGTGTGGTTTTCCACTAGAGCTAGATCATATACTGCACAAGAACAGGTGCCAGCAAATACTTGTTTGGCTCATCACTTTTAAACCAGCACTCTGCCAGCACCGGCACGTGGGCTTGGGTTTTTGGTTTTTACCCAACAACTGGATTATTGGATATATGAAGATTCAGCTCAAGCCTCACTTCTATAATTTCTTTCTCAGTCACGCTCCTGTGTCCCCACACTGGAAGATTTCAGCACTTGCTTCCTTGTTCCCCAGTGGGTACTGTACCTATAACTTATACTTGACAGATAGTCTCACTGAACTTCTTTTGGGTCCTTAGATAAGCCATTACTGTGTTGTTTCTGGGTCTTCACGTATGCTATTCCCTCTACCTGCAACACTGCTTTGCTCATTTAACCAAATAATCCTGCTCACATGGTCAGGGTCAATTAATGTTAAAAAATGAATTGTGAACCTCCTTGAACAGTTCCCTCCCTAGGAAGGTAAAACTAGATCTGCTTAGAAGATCTACTTCTTACACTAAAATTTTCAATGTGAAAAACCACATTAGAAATAGGAAATTCGGGGCACCTAGGTGTCTCAGTGGGTTGGGCCTCTGCCTTCGGCTCAGGTCATGATCCCAGGGTTCTGGGATCAAGCCCCGCATTGGGCTCTTTGCTCAGCGGGAAGCTTGCTTCCCCCCACCCCTCTGCCTGCCTCTCTGCCTACTTGTGATCTCTCTCTCTGTCAAATAAATAAATAAAATCTTTAAAAAAAAAAAAAAAGAAGAAAGAAAGAAATAGGAAATTCTAGGGGCACCTGGGTGGTTCAGTTGGTTTAGCATCTGACTCAATTTCAGCTTGGGTCATGATCTCAGGGTAGTGTGATTGAGTCCCAGGTCAGGCTCTGTGCTGGGCATGGAGCCTGCCTGAGATTCTCTTCTTCTCCTTCTGACCTTCCCTGCCCCTACTCTCTCTCTCAAAAAAAAATTAATAAATAGGAAATTCTAAAATGACCAACTACTGTTCCCAGAGTCATACTTTGCTGCTACAAATATTACAGACCTAACTCTATCTCCCACCAGTGGAGAGGAAATAAATAAATCAGTTTTCTGAATTGGCCTCAAGGACAGTGTCAGTGATATCTGTGTTAACAAAATTTCAGGCAAAAAAGCTGATTACATAAGAGGAGAGTGCCTAATTTTCTACATAGTTGATTGGCATTTTCAGAAGAACAGCCTTGAAAGTATCCAGAAATCAATTGATTGTGTAATACACACTCAGCAACCTTAAAGTTGACATAGGATGAAAACCAGGGAGACCTTAATAGGCATTGTCCAAGTAAAGATGTGCCCTGAGAACAGAGAGGGAGGAAATGACAGACATGGACTGATACAGAGTCAATCAACAATGATATAGCATATGCTGTTTTTTATAATAACTATGTTGTAGGCACCATAGCTTGGCTTACTTGGCATCCAACCCTACTTTTTGTTCCTTGGCTTCCTCTACCATAGAAGCTAGGAAAGCTAAATAATCACTCTCCCAGCCTTTCTCAAAACTAAGATGGCTAGATAAAAAGTTTTGGCTGAATAAGCTATTTCCATTCTCCCATTCACTCAAATCAAAAACTTGGAGCCACACTGACTCCTCTCTCCCACACCCCACATCTGATCCATTAGCAGATTGTTTGCTCCATTTGTGTGATATATTCCAAATCCAAATGTTCCTTGCACTTCCACCACTACTATCTTGGTCTAAGTCAGCATTATCTGTTGCCTGGGCTATGGCAGTTGTCTTTTATTTGGCCTTTCTGCTTACATCCTGCTCCCCTACAACCTATTTTCCAAAGAACAGCTGAAGATTTTTTTTTTAAATGCAAACATCATCATATTACTGCTTTGCGTAAAACTTTCCAATGTCTTTTAATACAATAAAATATAAACTCCTTACCATAATCTACAAGGCCTTGCATGATCTGACTTCCAGCTACCTCTGTGATCACCACTCTGCTGCTTGCTCATTCTGTCCAGCATCACCAGCCTCCTTGCTGTTACTCAAACATGCCAAGCACATTTCTCATTGAGCCTTTCTGTTTGCTGTTCCCTCTGCCTGGAACACTCTTCCTCCAGACACTTACCCCCTCATTTATTCAGGCCTCTACTCAATTATCACCCTATCAGGAGCAACTTCCCCAAACACTGTTATCTAAAATAGCTTGCTGCCCATCGTTCTCTACCTTTTACCTTCCCTAACTTCATTGCACACGTAGTTACTTGGCTTTATATTTAATATGTACTGATTTATTTCTTTCTTATCTCTCTAACACAAACATACATACATACATACGTATGTACATGCACACTATTTTATTTACCAGTATATCCCCAGCATCTAAAAAAAGTGTTTCACATGTAGTAGGAGCTCAATAATTATATTTGTTGAGTTAATAAACTTTCTATAGAATCCTGCCCAGACTTGAGTTATACCATATCACCATTCTTTACGATTACTTTTACTTCTTTATGTTAATAATAATGGCAGACATTGTTCATTGTCCACCCATCACTTAAACCTTATACCCTACTTCCATGACAATAAAACTTTAATCTATATGAGCAACCAAAGAGCCATTGACCTATCCCAATCCTAAATGATGAATCATGATTTTCCTAGACTAGTCACAGTTATTCTATTCCACTTTGCCACAGATTGCTTGCTATATAATAGATAGGTGATCTGATTTTGTCAAAGGGAAAGTTAACTAAAAGGTTTCCCTTCTCAAATAAAAGAGTCGTAGAGGTAGCTAATCTTTTGTGCATGTCTCTTCCTTTCTTCTTGGAATATGGGTGTGAAGATAAAATGTTCAGAGCTGTAGCAGTTATCTTGCAGCCATGAGGTGAAATGCATAACGACTAAAAGTCGCTCAGTGAGAATAGCAAAATGGAAAAGTAGAAAGACAATAGGTCCTCGATGACATCACTGAGCCAGTGACTAAACTTGGAACTGCCAACTTCCAAAGTTCTTAGTGAACAATAAATGTTCTTGTGGCTTAAGCTATTGTTAGTTTGGTTTTCCTTCATTAACTACCAAATGAAATCCTAACTGATTCAATTATTTAGTTTATGAATGTGTTTGTGAAAACAAATGTATTTTCCCTTTACATAGAACATTCTAGTTAAGAAAAGGGAAGGAATAAGGGAGAGAGGAAAGGGAGAAACAAACTCAACTAACTAACTTATGGATGACATAATCCTGGAAGTGGAGTAAATTACAGGAAGGATGTGTGTGTGTGTGTGTGTGTGTGTGTGTGTGTGTGTAAATATGTGTGTGTGCGTGTGTGTGTGTATATCTCTCACTCTCAGTGTATATAGATAGATAGATAGATAGATAGATAGATAGATAGATAAATATCCCTCACTCATTAGCTAGTCTCAACCTCCTCCACTCTGTCTTTATCCGAAGTTTCCATTGATATTGAAGGCTCATAAACTAAGCCACTGTTTTCATACATCTACCACCACACTATAAAACCTTTAATGGCTTCTCATAATTTATCAGACAATGTTCATCTAGTTAGCATTCAAAGATTCTAAAATCCAGTCACACCAATTCATTGAATTTACCTCCCACTATCTCCTAACCTAAGACTTCCTGCTCAAATAAACAAATAAGAACAAACTCCCCTTACTGAGTTCTCATTCCTTATTACATCTAATTGATCTTGACATTCCTAGTTGCTGGATGACCCAGTAGACAAAGTAGGTATTTAAAACACTAGGAAAGCAGAAAGAGAGAGATGACTATAACGGACTTACCCAGAATTTTGCAACCAGAAAATATGGAATTAACCATTTTAATTTCATATCATATATGCAGGTTTTGTGCTTTACAGTATTAGAATTATTTATTTTGAATTACATCTGGTATATAAACATCATAAATTTTCTCCTAATGGTTAAATTAAGTGCTGACCATTTAGAACACATCTTCTCTCCTATCTAAAGCCTGTGATACTCCTTCAGTGCAAGTCAAAATCCAATCTTCTCCAAACAACCTAAGACCACAATAGGATCTTTAATTGCATTTTTAGTTTTTATTAAAAGTAGCTTATTAAAATAATACTTATTAAAAATATTAAAGGGGCACCTGGGTGGCTCAGTGGGTTAAAGCCTCTGCCTTCAGCTCAGGTCATGATCCCAGGGTCCTGGGATCGAGCCCCGCATCAGGCTCTCTGCTCGTCAGGGAGCCTGCTTCCTCCTCTCTCTCTGACTACTTGTGACCTCTCTCTCTCTCTCTCTGTCAAATAAATAAAAAATATCTTTAAAAATTTTTAAAAATATAATAAAAACTGGACTCAAGTCTTCAGTTAAATATATACACTTATTTGTATTGTAAACTGTTCTATGTGAGTTATAGCTCCTCTCTCTCATTAGACTCAAAATTTCCCACTCACGAAAACACCCTCTAGATTGCATCATACTTTTGTTTTACTCTCCCACATTGCAACTAGAACAGTAAGAATGCAATGAATACCTTTTGAACCCCTGACCTGCCAGTTTATATGACCCATGTGCAAAAGAACGTTTGAATAAAATATTTTATGTTTCAAGAGTTATCAGCAAACTATTAGGCTAAAGATAAATCTTGGATTAAGTTGTAAAGTAGGATACTATAATGAGCATCAATAAATGAAGAACCGAATCCTCCTTTATGAAGTTCTGCAGGAGTCCACAAATTTTAACCAATTGCTCCTTGCAGAGTCTCTCCTAAAAGTCAAGGCAAGGGCTACCCAGGAACTCATTTGGTCAGACATTAATCATCCCTTCCCAGTCCCACTCCTACCCCTCTCACTCAGAACTACTATTACAAAATATGTCTGTTTTAAATCAGAAAATAGATTAGCAACCAATACCGTCCATGCCTTATCAAAATTGATTGCCAACACATGCCCACCCCCCTGCTGCCTCTATCTACTACCTGCCTCATTGACAAAAATTGGCAGCCAGCATGCTTCTTCCTCCACTTCATTGTTAGTGTACTATCCTCCCTGTTTGGAAATCATGTCCAAAGACACGCTCCATGAGATGCCTCCAACATGCCAAAGGGAAAGGAGGAGCAACTTTGGCACCCTAATTTTAAAAGGGTGCCAGTTCCTGATGTAAAAGGAGACAATATTCTTCTGCAAATGTGGACACTGCCTATTTCTGTTATTGCAGTCATTAGCTGATGTCTATGGCAGTGAGCATATCGAGTAAGTTTTTCCAGTTGGGCCTAGAGCCTTGGAAATATATCATCTAAATCAAAAAGCAAACTTCTAATTGTTTCTCAACTTGTACCCACACATTCACCAAGACACCTCATTTTAAATTAAATTTTTTAACACAGCAAGAGCAAATTCATATTCCCTCTATCTCCATGCCAATGACAAGTCATTCTAATTTTTACTTTTCTTTTTGGCCCATTTTCTTTCCCTTCTCAATTAAACATTTTTTGTCACCAGTAACTACTGCATTTCTGATTTGCCCATTTCTGCTCCCTGCCCTCATTTTTCCTGTCCTCTACCTGAAGAACAGAAATCCTGAAAAATAAACTGAATTTTGGGTAATCTGTAATTGAAATTTTAAGGTCAGTGTATTAAAAACTGGATATGAATAACACTTGATGCAATAGATCATTTATTTCCTTATAAATCTGAATACAGATGTGTTTAAGATTCCTTATAAAGTACTTCTAAAGACAAATGTAAAATTTTTCTCAGGAAACTTTTATTTTGGAAAGTTGTGTACTCATTATGCCAATATCACATTATGATAGATAATAAAATTGAACTATTATAAACTCCTACTAGATTCAATGACATGAGTTTGATAAGCAATCCAGAGATCCATCTTCAACTTCAATCAATGCCAGTGTCAAATATCTGATTATTATATGCTCCACTTAATGAGTAACTAGCTGGGGAGTGAGATCTCTTCGATTGCAGCATGATATGTACATAACAGGTTTTTTCTTTTTTTTTTTTTTGTTTTTTTCTATTTTTAACACAGTTAAAGAGTAACAAGTATGTTTTTAAAGGCCATGGAAAAACACCACATAGCTAGGAAAGTTGAGAAAAATAAATGCTTCTAAATACAGGTTAAGTTACTCTCATTCTAGGCTTGATTTTTCCTTATGGTCTTAGAAGGATATCATATGATATATCAAGCCACAGAAATAATAAATAACTTCCACCAACATCCTATTATTTAAGGCTTGTTTGTCTAGTGTGAAGACTAGGTCTTCAAGCACTGACTTAAGTATATCCATAATTTTTATTAACCTTTTCCTAAGAATTAATGAAGATCTGAGTCCCAGGGGTGCCTGGATGGCTCAGTCGGGTTAGGCGTCAGCCTTTGGCTTGGGTCATGATCTCAGGGTCCTAGGATCGAGCCCTACATTGGGCTCCCTGCTCAGCAGGAGCCTGCTTCTCCCTCTCCCTCTGCCTGCTGCTCTGCCTACTTGTGCCCTCTCTCCATCTCTCTAATAAATAAATAAAATAGACTAATCTTTTAAAAAAATATATCTGAGTCCCGGTTCTACCACTCAATTGCTGTGACATTAGCTTTTCTGGGTTTCGGTTTTCTTCATTTGTAAAATAGAGTTAACAACCCACTTCACAGAACTGTTGTGAGGATTAAATGAGAGACTATATACGTAATACCTAGTTCGATGGCTAGAATCTAGTGAATTTCCTTCAAATCCCTCCTCATCTTCAGACTTCCATGTTTACTATTTTCAGCCAATAGGATTGTATGTGAACATCCTTTCCACTGCTCTGTAGTGATGAATTCAATGAGTATCTTTGTTTACAGGTGTTCTTGCAAACGATCCTGTTTTGTGTACGCATGTAATTTTAATTTATATAAATAGTATTATAGAATATATATCATCATATTCCTTATCCTATTTATTTTTTAGTTTAGGGCTTGGAGGAGTTGTTTCTTATTATTGTAGTTTGAGAACAATATAAGGCTGTCATGAATTAGTGTTTCATAGCTCCTTTTCAAATGCAAGACTTTCTAAATCAGGTGTGCCCAAACTTGCTTGGAACAACTTTATCTGAAGAGATTAGATATACGTGCAAAAAAAGTGAATACATGATGAAAGCATGCAGGAGTTTTTTTTATCTGCAGAGGTGGGAGGGTGAGGTGGATGCCCCAGGGTTGAGTTCGTCATATTCTTCACTTCATAGTCCATTATCATCATTGGTCTGTGCAAGGCCTCGCCCTTATTTAATCCTCATTCTTCATGCCTTGCTCCTTCATCCCCATTAGGCAGCCATGCCAATGAGTTGAATGGGTATCTTTTTGTTTAAGTGTATTTGCAAAATATATTGTTTTGTGAAAAGATAATTTTAATTTGTTTAAATGCTACCGCTCTGTATTTTTTCATTTCTTATTTTTGTCACTCTGCACTATATTTTTAAGTGCATCTCTAGTGCCATGTATAGATCTAAAATCTACTTAGCCATTTCTAATTCTTGCCTTGTTCCCATGGTGTGCAACCACCATATTTTGCCTAACCACTTTTGCAGCAATGGACACTCGAGAAAGCATCCACCCACCACCACAAATAATGCTGAAATGAAAAATTTTATAGGAGTTCTTACATTTACCTGTGTGACATTTCTTTGACATATATCCCAAGAATAGAACTGCCCTATACTAGCAATATAACTATATACCATGTACTAATATACAAGTATAGTATAATATACTTGCTATAAACCTCTGATTTTTATCAAGTACCTGTTAGTTCCTGTAACATCAAACCTGGCATGACATAGCTTTCTAATAAGTGAAAACTGATATCTCATTGTTTTAACTTGAATTTCTCAATTATTGATACATTTCTTCATGTGCTTGCTGGAGTTTCCTATAGTGTAAATCAGGTAATTAGAGCTCATATCCTTTGCACATTTTCCTATTTGAATTATTGTCTTTTTCTTCTTGATTTATAGGAGTTCTTTGGATATATTAAATATTAGTTCTTTGTCAGTTTTAAAATTTTCAAAAATATTCTCATTTGTCATCTATTAATTTTGTCCACAGTATCCTTTGTAGTAATTGTTAATTTTGATGTAGTATCTGTGTTTTATGATGTGCTTTTGGACTTTTATTAAGTCTTCCTTTGCTCCTGGGTTACAAAAAATATTCTCTTAAGTTTTCTTCTATTAGCTTTATAACTTACCTTCCTCGTTTCGGTCTTTCAGCCATCTAGAATCCAACTTTGTATGTGAGCTTAGGTAGGAATCCAGTTTTATTTTTCTTCATGTACTGAGCCAGTTTTCCCAACACCACTGCTAACAAAATCCATTTGTTCACATTGATTTATGGTATCACCTCCATTATATATTAAATTCTCAGTATACGTGGGTCTATGATCTCTCAGGTATGTTCTTTTGATCTGTTTATTCTTATGCCAATACTACACTGTTGTTATATATTATAGTAATGTGTCTTTATATCTCAAAGGAAGAGCCCATTTTTTATTCTCCTTCTTTATTCTTGTCTTAGCTATTTATGGATCTTTATTCTCCCATAGAACTTCAAACATTTATCAAATTCCTTAGAATATACACTTGGAATTTTTATTGGGATTACATTGAATTTATGTATCAAGTTTTGGATTATTTCATCATTATAATACTAAATCATCCAGTCAAGGAAACATATCCAGGACGACTTTACCTAAAGAAGATAATAGATGCCCATGGGAAGCAAATAGTCAAAGAAAAGGAGTAAAAGTAAAGTTTTTTTTTTAATCCCAGTTTTCTCTAAAAGTTGAAAAACCATTTCCTGATTTTTTAAAAGAAAAAAAAAAGACACTGTAGAAATGTTATATAGGACTATGAGCTCTTTTTTAGTTTCTACCTCAACCGAGAAGCTAAGAGAGCTGGTCTTTGAGAATGAGACCAATCTAAAAAATCCCTTTATAGTTGCAAAAAAGAGTAGTTATGTTGATGTATAGTACAGGCAAAGAGTTGTAAGGAAAGATATGTATACACAGGGCCATGATATGAGACCGCTGATACAACCATGAGCAAACATAAAGATTCTAGAGTAGCTAGGTAACTGAACCAGTTAGGGAAATAAGCTTATATGGATTATAATAAATTTGTTTCTATTTGTTTTAAGAACAGAAATGTAAAGATTTTAAATGTTACTTTAAAAAACCACTTGTCTGCATCATAATAAAATGATGTTTAGAAAGAATTCCACTTACCTGTTTTAATAAAATTATCTGGTTTCTTTAAGCAACAACTACTACTACATTAAAAGCTAGCTTTAGGGGGTGCCTGGGTGGCTCAGTGGGTTAAGCCTCTGCCTTCAGCTCAGGTCATGATCCCAGGGTCCTGGAATGGAGCCCCACATCTTCCCCCGCCGCCTCTCTCTCTGCCTTCCTCTCTGCCTGCTTGTGATCTCTGTCAAATAAATAAATAAAATCTTTATTTAAAAAAAAAAGGCAAATGAAAATAAGAGAAATCATGCGCTATTAAAAATAACTTCCTTGTGGGATGCCTGGGTGGCTCAGTCGGTTGAGCCTCTGCCTTCAGCTCAGGTCATGGTCCCAGGGTCCTGGGATCAAGTCCCACATTGGGCTTCTTGCTCAGTGGGGAGCCTAATTCTCAAGAACCCCTGCTTGTACTCTTGCTCTCTTTACTTGCTCTCTCTCTCTGGCAAGTAAATAAATAAAATCTTAAAAAATAATAACAATAACTTCCTTGCAATCTGGTAGAGCCATTGTGGAAAACAGTATGGAGGTTCCTCAAAAAGTTAAAAATAGAACTACCCTATGATCCAGCAATTGCATTACTAGGTATTTACCTAAAGAATAAAAAAATGCTAATTTAAAGTGATATATGTGTCCCAATGTTTATAGCAGCATTATCTACAATAGCCAAATTATGAAAATAGCCATAGTGTCTATCAATTGACAAAAGTGTCTATCAATTGACAAATGGGTAAGGAATGGAATATTAACCATAAAAAAGAATGAAATCTTGCCATTTGTAATGACATGGATGGAGCTAGAGTGTATTATGCTAAGTGAAATAAGTCAGTCAGAGAAAGGCAAGTATCTTATGATTTCTCTCATATGTGGAATTTTAGAAACAAAGCAAATGAGCAAAGGGGGAAAAAGGGAGAGAGAGAAAGGCAAACCAAGAAACAAACTCTAAACTATAGAGAACAAACTGATGGTTACCAGAAGGGAGGTGGGAGAAGGATGGGTTAAATAGGTGATGGGGATTAAGGAGTGCACTTGTTGCGATGAGCACTGGGTGATTTATGGAAGTGTTGCTTCAATATGTTGTACACCTGAAACTACTATCACACTGTATGTTAACTAACTAGAATTTAAATAAAAGCTTTTAAAAAAGAATTTTTTTTTTAAAAAAAAGAATTATACCACAAGTCTACGGTGTGAATAGAACTAGATTTGGGTCAGAGACATCTCTGAGTATGATTATTCCATATAAGAACTGCAAAAGAAGATCACAACTAAGTATGATTGGTGTCTGAATATGAGATTTTTGAAAACTGACAGTCCATTTGCTTTTCGTCTCCAGCGCAGTATCTCTTATGGAAATTTGACAAATAGTTCATGCCATTGAAACATTAGGGTTATCTTCAATTAAATCACCCAGATTTCTGCATTAAGCCAATGAAATGAGGAATTTTGGTTGCTAAAGGCAAAAAAAAAAAAGGCTAACATTACAGAGGCATTGCTCAAAGTTTCCTTTCTTGTAGTCAAAACAGGTGTCACTTATACTGTTGGTAGGAACTTTGTAATAAGAGCCAGGATCAATAAAATTGGTGTTTTTCGCTTAGAAAGAAGCAATAATAAGCTACTAGCAAAATAAGACAATTGAATTCTGAATATCCATATAGTTGTGGAAGGCCATTACTATCACATATCCATGCTACTCTAGAACAACTCTGGAATTGTTCAAAACCACTGGAACTATGAATTACCTCTTAACATTATAAACATTTTATTAGATGATTGTATACTTTATATATTTTATATATATCAGATAATGGAGATGCACTTGATGGCTTCAAGTGTTTATCACTCCAAATGCATGCTACAGAAAAAGAGACTATGGTTAACAATTACTTTGGGAGTCTGTGACGGAAAATGGAAAATGTATAGTAGATATAATAATAATAGAGTAGCAGCTATATATTAGAGCAAGAGATGTGCTGCTGTGCAAATAAAAAACTAACAATACAGGGGCGCCTGGGTGGCTCAGTGGGTTAAAGCCTCTGCCTTCGGCTCGGGTCGTGATCCCAGGGTCCTGGGATCGAGCCCCGCATCAGACTCTCTGCTCGGCAGGGAGCCTGCTTCCTCCTCTCTCTCTCTCTCTCTGCCTGCCTCTCTGCTTACTTGTGATCTCTGTCTGTCAAATAAATAAATAAAATCTTTAAAAAAAAACTAACAATACAGTATATCTTAATTAAACTGAACTTAAATGTAAAAAATGTTTAAAGATTTCACATGGCTTCCTTAACCCGCACACCTCAGAAATATACCTGCATCTTGACTAGCCAGAACCTCTTATTTTAAGGTTAAAAATACCATGATGGCCTTTTTTTTTTTAATTTAAATTCAATTAGCCAACATTTAGTACATCATTAGTTTCAGATGTAGAGTCCAGTAATTCATCAGTTGCATATAACACCCAGTGCTCATCACATCATGTGTCCTCCTTAATGTCCATCGCTCAGTTTCCCTATTCCCCCCACCTACCTCCCATCCAGCAACCCTCAGTTTATTTCCTATAGTTGAGTTTCTCATGGTTTATCTTTCTCTCTGATTTTTTCCCATTCAGTTTTCCCTCCCTTACCTATGGTCCTCTGCACTATTTCTTATACTCCACATACCATGATGTTTATAATGCTGAAGTTAAAATACCAAGATTTTATAAGAAAAGTGAATTGTAGTGAAAATGATTCAATAGTCAAGAATTTCACTCTGCCAACCCTTGATTCTTTTTACTCTTCAAAGAAAGAAATCTATGGTATATTAATGGGCGTATTTTAAAACTGCAACCAGATGCTGCAAGAAGATATCAAGAAATATTTCTTAGAGCCACATACAACCAAGGAGTGTGTTATTAGATACTCAAATGTTTGAAACACTTGAAACATTAGCATCTGACTAAGAACCAAGTGTGCTGTTCAGAGAAAAATCTCCCCACACTTTTGGATCTGTATCCAATCAAAAAATACAAAACCATCTGACAACAGCTGCAAACATTTGTTCCCACTTCTAATGACTTATAATTGTGATTTAGCATTTTCTAATTTAGAAGAAAATAAAGAGTAAGAAACCTAAACTACATAAAACCTGAACTACAGTTCAAGTCATCCATGATCAAACCTGTCAGAGAGTATTATTATTAATTTTAATATGCTTTAATATTATTAATTTAATATGCTAATAGATTTTAAACCTAAAGTTGATAACTTATATATGCTCTAAAAATCCATTAAGTGGTCCATGGACAGCAAAAGTTAGAAAAACACAGAGTGATAGTAAGTTATAATGAGAAAGTATTTTACTCCATGCCTCTCCATACCTCTCATTCCCAGCTAGCATCCAAGGTTTCCAGCAGTACCTGGAAGGAGAGAGTCACTCTCTTCCTAGATATGTGTCGTTACTATACCATACTATTTTTATAAACAAGAAAACTGTAATTTGGATAAATAAAACAAGCAGAGTCATATAGATTATACACACCAGAAGCAGATCTAACTCGGGTCTTCTCACCCCCAATTCAGATTCTGCTTTGCACCATTACTTCTCAGAATTGGAGCCTTGGGTACATTTGGCATAATACAGTGCTTTTCGATTTTCTTTTTATTTGTTTTTTCTCATTTAGTATTCTTCTTCCTCTCCTTTTTCCTCTCCTCCTCTTCCCCTACCTCCTCCTCCTCCACATCCTCCTTCTTCCTCTTTAGTGTAAGTGACACATTGCTTTAGCTATTTAAACCATCTGCTTAAAGGAATACTTATCCTATAACTCTAACTGGTTAATGGCTACTAGCTCACTGAAGTTCCTACATCACAACCAGCTGCAAAGCACTTACTTTCCTTTTTGTACCTATTAATGCAAAGCATCGGTTTCTCTCCCTACCCCACAACCTGCCTCCCACTTCACTTCCAGACCTGCACATAAAATAAGAAAGCATGTGAATACTGGAGTTTTGTTGGGTTTTTTGTTTTTTGTTTTAATTTCTTCTTATGCCTTGAATCAACGTTGTAGCTTGTAGTTAGGCTGAAGATTCATATTCATTCTCTTTGCCAGTCTTTAAAACTCAGTAGAACTATTTCCACTAGATGGCTGTCTTTACCAAGAACTGTAAGAGCTATGCCAGCCAGCGGCAATTTACAAGTTTGAAAGCCTACCTTTTACAGAGGTAGGTATATATGCGGCCATTTAGCAGACTTATCATACAAAGCTTCTATCTATGATCCATTTCTTAGCCCCCACTTTGGAAAAAGCCAATAAATGTTTAAAAATGTAATGTGCTTTCTGGAACCTGAGTGGCTTAGTCACTTAAGCATCTTGATTTTGGCTCAGGTCATGATCTCAGGGTCTTGAGATTGAGCCCTATGTTGGGCTCTGTGCTCAGCCCAGAATCTGCTTAAGATTCTTTCTCTTCTTTCTCTGCCCTTCCCCTGGCTCGCACACTCACTAAATATATAAAGAAAGAAAGAAAGAAAGAAAGAAAGAAAGAAAGAAAGAAAGAAAGAAAGAAAGAAAGAAAGAAAGAAAG